>NW_010112904.1:8295-12495 GCF_000699245.1 Pterocles gutturalis | reverse complement strand
TTTCTCTTAACTTGCAAGTTAGCAAAGTCGGTGCAACTGCTGTTTGCTGAATGAGTTTGTTTTGGTGCTCGTGCCTGGGTGTGATGTCCCCAGCTGGCAGGAGATATTTTTGTGTTTTTTAAAAAAATAAAAGGTGCTATAGGTGAAGTAGGAATGTCCCTCCCAGGTTGATGCTGGAGGCTCCTCTGCTAAATTCTCCAGTTTTTTTAAAAGTTCTTGCTCATAACATTAAAACTGTTGTTCTTTCGTCTATTAAAAACTATTCTGTGACACTGTCCCTTAAGTCTGATAATGGATGTGTGCTTCACTGGATCCTAAACCAAAGCATAAAGCACTTAACGATGACTCCTGACTTCCTGCAATGAATCAAGCAGAAAAAGGCAGCCCTTCAAGCCTCACTCAAAGTCAGATAAAGAACTTGGTTTGTGTTCGTGCAGTATGTTTCTTTTGCCTTTCAAACTTAAAGATGAGGGGGCAACAACTACCAAGGAGACTGGCAGCTATCTGCCTAAAACAAACCCTCAGTAGGATACAGGCCCAGAGGTAAAGCTTTTGTTACAGACAAGCGCCCCCTCCCCCCCTTCCCTTCTTTTCTTTAGCTTTTCCAGCAGGGCCAACACGTGGTCCTTTATTTTCCTCAGCTACGGGGATACAGGTGCAATTTTCAGCAGCAGCTGCAGCAGGTCAGGCTGTCTGCAGAACTATCAGGTTCAGTTATTTCCTGCCTCTTCCCCTTCCCTGTTTGCCAGTGGCAGGTGAGTGGAGAGCCAGGCTGTGTGAACTGCAGGAAATGGGTCAGGCTCAGTTGATGCAGTACCTACCAGAGAATTGCTTTTTTCATTAAGGTTTGTTTTAAATTGTCTTTTGCAGTCCTTTGTGTATGCCTTTGCAATGCTTTAGGTCTGCTTTTCCCCACTCCCATTAGATTTTACTAACATCTCTCCCTAGAGGGCCAGGTTGCTCCCATGGAGGCACTTACAGGGTTCCCTTCTGGCCACTATAACATGGCTTTTTGTAACTGGAGCAGACCTAATGCATGCCCTATGAAAAGACAGGTCACCTACAGAGTCAAACTCTGCTGGGATCTGACTTGCTAAACTCCTGTTCTGCTGCAGGTTGCACTGTCAGTTCTTTAGAGTGTTTTGTTACAGGAGTGAAAACTCTCCTCTTTAAAAAACATCCATTCCAAAGTCTTTTTCTTTTTGTGTATAAACGTGCTAGTTTAATTTGTTTAATTGTTTGCTATTGAGCAATAATCTAATGTGCTCAAAGCTAGATTGTGTTAATTAAACACAGTTTCCAAGCAAAGGAAAATGTGAGCTGTAGAATTAAGAAAGCTCATATTCCTGGGAGTCAGTCTTTTAAGATCTTCTAGATTCCTCTTAAGTTTAGTAAGGTTAAACTCCTTTCTGTAGCCTGTTCTGATAGTGGGGCACTGATAGCCTTCTCTATCTGGGAGCCCATCATGCTGAGACTTAACTCATTGGTAAATTGAGGTTGGCAGAAGATTCCAAATTTCCTGGCAGAAGGCCATGACAGATATGTATATGTGGAGATTGTGGAGGCACTCAAAGCTTCAGGGGTGAAAGTATGAGCTTTATATTTTTTAAAAAATTAAAAATTGAAGCGGAGGAACCTAAGCTTACTGTTCTCTGCTAAAGCATGGAAAAATATTCTGGCAAGCACTCCCAAAGTATTTGTTCTTCTACTAAATATGAATTCAGTAGAGAATGATATGGAAGATACATTGGACTCTTATATTGATTAGCAGAAATACTATTTAATGAGACAAGTTCCATGACTCAGCAGGCTAGTCAAACCCTTCTGAGCTCTTACAGCTCTATTCTGGTCAGAATTTTTGTGGAATTAATTTTCTTCCTTATCCAGTAAAGCTGTATTACAAGATCACCAGGTGAATTTAAATCTCATGGATACTAAATTGAAACTGAATAAAATATGAAAAAGTCCAAGATTCATCAGAAATGTAATGCCTAAACAGGCAGAGCCATCAAATACTAGAACACCAGTAGATAGAGGCTGGTATCCTAATAGAAATCCTCAAAACATATGGGGTGGGGTATATAAATTCTTACGTGTGTAAGGTTTCATGGAAGTATTTGGGTAAATGTATTGAATCTAGGGACAGTGTTTTGTCTATACCTTGGATCTTTTCCATTTCCTTCTCTGATTAGGTTGGTAGTAATTTAATTTGCCTGCTCTTATTTTCTTATACTCCTTTCTGTAGCCTGGTATTCCTTCTTTTGCTATGAGATGGAAAGATGGTTAGAATTTTGTGTGGCTCACTTGTAAAACAAACTGGCAAGAACTATAAAATAAAGAAGTGGTATATTAGGCATTCTTACTGCATATAACTATAAACATTTCAAGTGTAGTTAAACTCGGAGAATAGTGATTAACATTGAGGGGCCAGTGCATAAATATTTATCAGTGTGGTTAAGCTCAGAGCTCAGTGATTAACATTGAGGTGCCTCTGTATAATTTGTCACGTTTGTTGTATTTTATGCATGTTAAAGAAATGCAAAATTAATCAGAAAAGCGAAAATGGTTGGAAATCTGCACTGATAATAGAAAAAGTGGTGGTATCTTTTGAACATAATTGTTTTCACATCAGATAATACTGTTGTTTTTAAAGAAAAATCTTAATTTACAGAGATTTAGACATACCTTTTCTGCAGAAATGAATACTGCTTTGTGGGTGAAAAATAGTAAGTATTTGCTTAGTATAAAACTTTTTTGAGACGGCCTTGCTTAGCCTTCAGTGTCAAAATGATTGTAATTTGTACTGTGTTCATTTTGCCTTTGCAGATAGAACGATGGGAAGTGCTATTCTTTGGCGGAGCATCTTATTTGTCAGACTGGTGTCTGTCTGCTTGCTGGGTGTATCAGTTGGAAAGCAATGTCAAATCCGAAATGAAATGGCTGACTGCAGTCACCTAAAGCTGACTCAAATTCCTTCTGATCTCCCAAGCAATATAACGGGTTTGGACATTTCTCATAATCAGCTAAGGCAGCTAGGTCCTGCAAATCTGACCAAGTACAGCCAGCTGGTTTACTTGAATGCCGGCTACAATAGCATCTCTAAACTGCAACCAGAATTGTGCCAAAATGTGCCCCTGTTGCGGATTCTGAAGCTAGAACATAATGAATTGTATAAACTCCCTGACAGAGTCTTTGCTTCCTGCACCAACCTGACTGAGCTCAATCTAGGATACAACAGAATAAATATAAAAAATGATCCTTTCAAAACCCTGGAGGTAAGCTTTAGAAATGCACCTTTTCATGTAAGTAAAGTATAAATCGGGAATTTATTTTCCATTGTGTGTACAGAACAGCTGCCTACTTGCATCTGAAAAATACCCACATATAATCTTCCTTCATTGTTTTTTCCAAAGAAAAGGCCTAATGGCTTCTTGTTTTAGAGCACACTGGAGTCTCAACCATCTTTATGAGTCAGTGCTCTCTGTCCCCTTTTCCCTATTGCATCCCATTGAGGTACCTCTCTCCAAACAGGATTTGTCCTGAGAGAATAGCAGCAGAAGCAGATAAACATATAGGGCAAAGTGGATGGCGTGGATTCTGAGTTGCTTGGAATTCAAAAATGGTAGCTAGCCTAAATTCTCAAGGTCAAGGTGTAATTAGTCCGGCCATGAAGGCCAGTGCTTAGGCTGAACATAGCATCTCCCAGGGCTTTGGGGATTGAGAAAGAGTAAAAATCTTTTTACTCAACCTTTGTTCTTCCTGGTAGTTTCCATGTGGTTAAATACTCTTCTCTGTAGCGTCTATGAGGTTGGTGGACCAGCCCAGGAAGCAGGAAAAGACTATTCCATTGTCTTTGCACCAAACAGGGAATCATGCAAAAGGAAGGGCCTAAGGACTAAAGAAAACAGATAATGTGTGGGTACTAACTGTTGTACCGTGTTCTAATGAGTGTGCAAATTATTTTGAACAAGTCCGAACTCTTCTGCTAAAATCAGTATTCCAGTTCAGCTACATAAAATGTACTTGCTTACAACATAAGATTGCTGACTGTCAAGTAAGTACAAATGAGTACAGACAGTTTAGGTGCTGGGAACAGAACTGAAGTTCTGGTGTTCCTCACTTTGTTGCTGCCCTGTTAGTAATGCAGGCCAGGCTTGAGGCACCTCAAGGCACATTCTGTGGAGTCACCTTCAGGGTAGC
>NW_010112904.1:0-8264 GCF_000699245.1 Pterocles gutturalis | reverse complement strand
TTCCCTGCAGGTGCAGGAGGAGTACTAGCACCTGGGCATGAGCTGAAGTATTACAAGGTGTACAGCACTGCTCTTTGTAGGCTGTTACTGCACTTCTCTTCCCTTCCTTACTTCTGTTCATTGGGGTTGACCACAGTGAAGAGAGTAGAAAGCAAGGTTTAATACTGCAGTACTTGTAACTGCAGCCAGCAGTAGGCGTTTGCTTTTATCACTTTATCTGGAGCAGGAAGGCTTTCAGTCAATTAAGGAATTTTAGATAAATAAATTAGTTGGTTTGCAGTAGTTTTAGCAGGTTAAGTCCATGAACACAATGAAAATTACCGGTGTGGAAGATATAGCTACTGCAGGAGCTTGAAAGCTGCCATTTCTCTATTACAAATTTATTTTAATTGTAATATTGCAACTAATTTTTAGTCAATTAGACTTTAATGCAATATTTCCAAATGTTTTTCTATTATAAAATAAAAAGAATTTTATAATTTTCTGTTTGCATCTTTTCCTCAGAACTTGAATATTTTGGACCTATCTCATAATCTTTTGAAATCAGCAAATTTAGGTTTGGAGCAACAGTTGAAGAACCTTCGTGAGCTCATGTTGGACAGCAACCAAGTCACTGAGTTAAAAAAGGAAGATTTCCATTTTCTAGGCAACACCTCATTAAATAGTCTTGATTTGTCATCAAATCCACTGAAAGAGGTAGGAAGCATTTCAACAGAAATTCAACAGGTGTAAGTATAAAATAGAACTATCCTGATTTATCCTTTATGATTGTATGGCACTTACATTACATTTTTGATCCACTGATGTCCAAGAGAAAACCATTCTGTTGTATACAGCACTACTGCTGACCTCTAGCAGTGGTACACATAATTACTTTTCTCCCACTGAAATCCGCAAGAGCGGGTTCTGTGTAGATCAGAGATCTCAAGCAAGAACTAGATCAAGTAGCTCTGTGAAACCTTACCAGGGATTTTCTATGCGGGATTTTTTTTTTGTGTGTGTGCTGAAGATGAACAGCTGACATACTTTCTAAATGGGGAAAAAGTACAATATTCTGCAAGGCTAGTTATATAATCTAGGTCTTACTTCCTAATTAATCAAAGAGAGCATTGCACCTGTGGTGTACCCCAGAGAAATAATAATTACAAAAAAGTATAGTCTTTTAAAAATTCAAGTGGGTGTTTTCTCTGCCACCAACCTCACTAATCTCTCTGACCCTCTTCTCAGTGTTAGAATATTATTCTTTGAAGAGTGATGGCAAGTATTGCAGGTCTAAACTGGTTGAGCCTCAGCATATGAATACTGAATTTGTGTTGAATTTGCTTGTTTTTTCCCCAGTTGATTGATCTTCAGAGAACATGTATATTGAAACTGCAAGAATATTTTAAAGTGGCATAAGCTTGTACCACTGCTGAGAGGAAATCCCACCATCCTCTTTCCTATGGCTGCTTCATCCCTCCCTCTTTGTGCTGCAAGCTTTAATGAGGCCATGCACTGTATCACTGAAGAAACTCTACAGAGTTTCTTGGCTTGGTTAGCTTGTAGTCAGGCTGGTTCCCTATCTGGTTCACCATGTGACTGCACGTATGGCCATACTGGAACAAGGGTACAGCATGTGGATAAGTAGGTGGGACTGGTACTTGCTTGGGCAGTGCTACTTTATGCTAGCTTAACCTGCTCTGATTTTACAGTAGTGCTGTCTGAAAAGCAGCCTGGTTGGTGCATTTGAATCATTCTGACAAATGGAGTATTTAATCATGCAGCTGATACCTGAATCAAGATGAGGGGCCAGCACTATGGTGGAGGCTTGTGATTTATATTGTGAAAGAAAGTGTATAGTATCCCATTTCAGGAGCATAGCTTCTGCTCACACAGAGAAACCGGGTTTCTTCTTGGCTGTCTGAAGGCCTGAATAACTTTTTTATAGTACATCTGGTTTTGCAGTAGTATATTGGTATTCCTAGCAGAAACCAATAAAAGAAAGCTGAAGAAAGAGATTATCTCAACTTCTGAGATACTTCTAGTGAAACAGTTTTGCTAGTTGGATACAAAAATGTAATTAACTTGCATCTCACTAAGCAACTTTCTGTTTTCTTCTAAAATAAAATTATTATAATCATGTTACAAATTTTAGAACTATTATCACAAGACACATAAACTCCAAAAGGTGATTTTCTGAACTTGGCTGTGGAAAAATCTGAGAGTAGGAGTTATATTCTGCTTGAAAATCTCATTTGAAAACCTTTGTAAATTTTGGCTTTATGGGGCTACTTTCTTACATAATCACCCTGTTTAGGACAAAACTCTTTTCTTTTTCTTTCAGTTTCACACAGGATGTTTCCATGCAATCGGAAATCTGTTTGGCCTCATACTGAATGGTGTTGAACTTGGTGAAAATCGCACTAAGGAACTTTGTGCAGAATTATCAAACACAGCTATTCAGAACCTCTCACTGAGCCATGTGAAGCTTTCATACGTTGGCAAGTCAACTTTCCAGGGACTGCAAGGAACAAATCTTACAGTTTTAAACCTTTCCCAAAATTCCCTGTCTGTGATAGAAGATGACTCCTTTCAGTGGCTTTCAAGTTTACAATACTTAAACCTGAAGCATAATAACATTAATGTATCTTCACGGTTATTTTATGGATTATCCAGCCTCAAACATCTGAATCTAATAAATTCACTTACTGGGAAAATTGAAGATTTTTCCTTTCATTGGTTGTACCACCTGGAGTACCTTATTATGGATAATAACAACTTTCCAGGAATTAGTGCTAATATGTTCACAGGTCTGAACAACCTGAAATACCTGAGTCTCTGTAACTGCAACATAAACTTACAAAGAATAACGAATAAAACATTTTCATCACTTGCTAATTCCAGTTTACAGATTCTCAACCTCACAAAAACAAGAATCTCTACAATAGAAAGTGGGGCATTTTCCTCCTTGGGACACCTGAAAATTCTTGATCTTGGTTTAAATGAAATTAGTCAAGAGCTCACAGGTCATGAGTTTAAAGGTCTCAATAATATACAAGTTATTTATCTTTCCTATAATAAAAACTTGACCTTGCGAAGTGAATCATTCATTTTTGTCCCAAGCCTTAGAAAACTGATGCTGAGGAAGGTAGGTTGCAGTAATCTGGCAGTTTCTCCTTCGCCTTTTCATCCTCTGCAAAATCTGACTCTCCTAGACATTAGCAATAACAACATAGCAAACATAAAAGACGACTTGTTTGATGGACTTCACAAACTTGACATTCTTGATTTGCAGCACAATAATTTAGCCCGACTTTGGAAGCATGCAAATCCAGATGGCCCCGTTCTGTTTTTAAAGGATCTTGTCAACTTGCATGTTCTTAATTTAAAATCAAATGGGCTTGATGAGATTCCAGTTCAGGTTTTCAAAGGTCTATTTCAATTAAAAAACTTGGATTTAGGATCAAATAATTTGAATTTCCTTCCAGCAACTCTGTTTGATGACCAAGCCTCTCTGAATTCATTGAACCTTCAGAAAAACCTGATAACCTCAGTTGAAGAAAAAGTGTTTGGCCCAGCTTTCAAGAGCTTGAGAATACTAGAGATGGATTCCAATCCATTTGATTGCACCTGTGAAAGCATTGCCTGGTTTGCTGATTGGCTTAATGTGACCCAAGCATATATACCTGGATTGAGGTCCCAGTACCTTTGCAACACCCCACCTAAATATCATGGTAGTCTGGTGTTGCATTTTGATAGTTCAGCCTGCAAAGACAGTGCTCCATTTAAACTTCTGTTTGTGATCACTACTACTATTGTGATGCTAGTCATTTTTATTGTTCTTGTCATCCATTTTGAAGGGTGGAGAATAGCCTTCTACTGGAATATTTCAGTAAATCGAATACTCGGCTTTAAAGAACTTGACAGACAACAGGAAGAGTTCGATTATGATGCCTATGTTATTCATGCAAGACAGGACAAGAATTGGGTGTCTAAGAATTTAATCCCTCTGGAAGACAATAAGCATTTTCATATTCATTTTTGTTTGGAAGAACGTGACTTTGAAGCGGGCATATCTAGATTTGAAGCCACAATTAACAGTATAAAAAAGAGCAGGAAGATCATTTTTGTTGTGACTGAACACCTCTTACAGGATCCCTGGTGCAAAAAGTGAGTAGGATATAAAATTTTATATGTTAGAGACAAAATTTCTTAACAGACATTTTAACAAGGTAATCTTTTTTTGCTGTGTAATGTAATCAAAAATACCATTTAATAAAAAATACCATGCAAATTCCACTTCAATATATTTACTTAATATATCATAACTTCAGAATAACTCCTAAGTTAATAAAGTTAATTTCTCCACATGTACACTAGTGGAAATTTGAATCTCTCCGTCAATGTATTTTTTTCGAAAAGTCAAGCTGTCACCTGTACAGATTGCTTTCCTTAAAATCACATGTCTGAAAAAGAGCAAGAATGGGTGAGATCACTAGCATCCAAAGATGATTTTTAGTTGTCTTTAAATGAGTCTTTTCATCTTTGTTATGTAGTGATCTTGAAAAGAAAGGAACTTTGCTAAATGAGGTTATATCAAGACAGTAGACTTAGATTACACTTTTAGAAGATGAATTTTTTCTTTAGTTAGAAGGTAATATGAGTAATTACAATTTTATATCATAGACATTAAGACCCCTGTTCGGGTCCAGTCTTTGAGTTTGCAATGTGCTATTGTGTGAGCTATTAGAATAACTGTTTTTCATTTTTTCCCTGCACATGAAAGAAAATGAATTTTTGTCTTATTTTTGCTTCAGTTTTAAGGTGTATCATGCTCTTCAGCAAGCTATTGAACAAAGTCGGGACTCCATCATATTGATCTTTTGTGATGATATCCAAGATTACAAGTTGTATCATGCACTTCACCTGAGAAGAGGAATGTTCAGATCTCGCTGCATCTTGAACTGGCCAGCCCAAAAAGAACGAGTCAGTGCATTTAATCAGCAATTAGTGATGGCACTTAAATCTAATAGTAAAGTGCACTGAATTTTGAAAGTATGGATTTGAATTTTGGGGTCATTTTATTCCATATTTTCTATTATTGGAAAACAAACAAGCCTTCAGGAAAACCTGAAAAGTTTGTCATGCTGGAAGGATATGTAAGAGTCACTGTAATTTACATTTACTATGTCTGTGTTCATGTTTTTGATTTTATTTTAATTCACCTGCACTGAAGTGGCATGTTAAAATGGATCATTACTTATAGTCATTTCAGCCTGTGTATTGAAAAATGCGTCAGAAATTCTGAAAAGCAGTGAGAAGGATAATAACTGTCCGAAATAAATAATTTTAAACCATATCAAAAATACTATTATGACTACAGTTACAGGTAGAAGGGAAGAAAAACTTTAAAAGTAGATTCATTTCAAATTTTTTGTTTCCTCTTTCTTTATGACTATATATAGTTTTGCATTTGATAGCTAAAAAGAAAAATGTAAAGAAATCAGATAGAATTCTGTAGTTCAATTTCTTATATATTAATCTAGTTTATTTTTTCCTTCACATACTTTACAGAAACATGGGCTTGATGGCAATTGCCAGAGCATTAAAGTTCAAACATATGGGTTAGTACCTTAATCTGGGGGGAGCTGAGAACCAGCAAAGTGTCTTCGGAAAGGATGTTCATAATGTTTGAGACTGGTTGCAATTTTATGTAGTGCTTGAGCACAATTTATTGTAAATTAGACACTAGACAGTCATTTGTATCTTTTTGTTAATATTTAATTGCTGCTCCAAGGACCTTATAAAATGTTATCAATTTTTAGTAGGTGTGTGATCCTTCAATAGCTCAGGAATATTTTTAAATTTCTTTTCCCCCTCTAGTATTTCCCTCAGTAATTTCAATATCACTGTTACTCCAAGAATGCTGTTTTACTGCTTTAGAAAACAGCTCTCAGATAGTTCAATACTTAGCATTTTAAGCTGCTTTTCTCATGATTTGTCATATGCATAGATGAAAAGCTCTAGACATAAATGGGAAAAATAATTAAATAGATTTTTCATGCACTGGAAGAGTGAAGGGGGTGTAGACTGTCTTCACTTGCTCAGGAAGTCCTGAGTGAAAACAGAAAAGGCTTTGTTTACAGTTGAAGTGATAGATGATGATTCCCTAATTACAGTAATAGGACTATCCCCATTGTGATGCTTTCATCTCATCTTTCTGACCTTTTCAGGTGAAGTGACAAATTCTTTCTTCATGCTTAGGCCATGAAAGTTGAGGAGGCAAGTCGGTAAGGATAGGGTGCCAGGTATGCACCATGTTAATCTTTCTTTCTCTTATTTAAAGACTAACATGTGAAAAGGTTTCTGTGTTGTCTAAACCTCTTTTGACAGATACTAGCAGAATTTCTCTCTCCACATCAACATAAATTGTTTAGAGAATGTTATCAGTTCACATGGATATTAAAAATTACATAAAGATGCAGAGAATGCATGGAGAAATGCTGAGGTGAAATGTGATACAACAGGTCAGACTAGATGATCAAGTGGTCTTTTCAGGCTCATAAACCCTAACAAATGACAGCGTGTCTAAATTCTATAAAGATTTTTCTTATTACTGCAAATTCCCCCAAAATCAGTCTCAGAACCTTGAGAAAATGTGTTATGGATGCTTAGTTTTGTAAAATAACTAAGAATACAAACTGGAAGTACTTGCTGATGAGTGAAAATAACTTTAAATGATAAAACTATGATGATGCATTCTAAACAGTTATTTTAGTACCTACAGTCAGTTTAAAATAATTCACAACAGAAAAAGACACTATAAAGGCTCACAATGAGAGCCTCACAAAGGCACAAAAGCTATAAGCACTGGGCCAATGGTAATCATCAATTATACTTGCAATAAAATTTTTATATACATTCTTCCTGTTTGTCTGAAAGTTACCTGCTTCTGCTCTGCTCCATTTTTGTTTTGTACATTTGTTTGTAAATAAATGGGCTTACTGTGGTGAAGAGTTCCAAGTACTTTTAGAATTAACAGTCTGCATCTGAGCTGGGTAGTTTCTTTGCAGTAGGCAGCATCAGACTATATTATACTGATGTGCTGAGGAGCTGGATACCAAATAAATGAAAAATAGTTCCAAACTTGTAGTGTCAAAGATACTACCTAGGACTAAAGAGGAATCATCTGTGTTGAAAGCAGAATATCTAAAGGACTTGAGCGAGGCGTAATGTTCAGATCTGTAGATTTGGGGTGGAACCTGACTGTTTCTGTGGTTCTTGAATGACAGAGTAATGAACAAGTTACCGATAGTGATGTTCATAATAGTTTATATTCCAGGTCTTCATGCAGGGTAGCCTTAAGGCTGTTGCTGAGATAAATATACTACACACCTATGTGCTCAAATATGCTACTTTTACTGTGGCTCAGTCAAGGCTTTTTGGCATTGTGAGGAATAAATGCAGATCATGCTGCTGTTAGGTTTATGTGGGCCTTTTCCATCAAGTTTGGTCAGAATGTACTTATTTCAGTTTGTAAGAAAAAAGGCCAAGAATATCCCAATTTCAAATCTCAGTCCTGTACTTTGGTGTCATGTGTGCTCTGCTCTGCCAGCTCCTTGCACTCTTTGAGGTGCTAGGAAGACAAGGCAGGGATAAAATTCTCTACTTTGTACCCTTGGTTGTAATCTACTAACAGTTGCCAGCTTTAAATTGATAGTGTATAATCCTGGGCTTGTACATATAAAGCAACTGTACTATTTCAGCCTGTGCTGTTCTTTTGGATGGTGCTGAGGGCCATGCCACATGCCATGTGCTGAGTTGACGCAGCGTTTGCCCTGTCCATCACGGCAGCCGTTACGGTGTCCCCGAACTGCTGCTGGTGTGACGACTCTTCTCTCCAACCAGACAGACAACACTAGGTTGCAAAGTAGTTGCAGTATTTGCCCCAGCCCCAACTCGTGTGCTTCCAGCTGCCTGGTATTTGTAGCCCGAGAGAAAGGCTTTTGATCCTGACACCCTCTGGGGATTGTTGGTAGCGTCTCTGCGCGTGGGCTGTTGCTCCCTGCAGCTCTCTTCTGCAGGTGCCTGGCACGGTGTATGAAGGTGTACTGGGGATCTTGCTCCCCATTCTGCGCACAAATCTGTGCACTGCACAAAGGGAGGGTGTGAAGCGGGGCCCTGCGACCCTGACAGATGGAGCTGGTTGCTGCCCTTTAAATTTAGGTAGGATTTTAATTGAAAATGCCGCGCTTTATTCCCTTAATTCACAGGCTGCAGCAGGT
>NW_010112903.1:37828-43231 GCF_000699245.1 Pterocles gutturalis | reverse complement strand
GAGCCAAGGGCTAACCCACCACACTATGACAAAACTCTAAAGCATAGTTGTCTATACTTTGCTAGACCAACAACAAAAAGAATAGGCTATAAATGTAATGAAGCTACAATTATTCTTTTTAAAGGTTATCTAAAGCTACAAAAGTTCACTTTAAACTAGCATTGAGGTTGTTATGTTGTCAAAAGCGATACTGTTCTACCCTCACTGTTGTTGATAATCAGTGGAAACTACTTCAGCAAAACTACTGTTTTGCTAAACACTATTCCAGATCTGCACTGTGACTGCTGTAAGCACTTTGGCACCTGCCAAAAACTTATTTATAGTTGTGCTAATGAAAAAATTCACACAAAGTGCTGGATTTACTTGCAAATGCCTTTTTGGCATCAATCTGCTTCTTTTACAGGTGATTATAGGTTATGAGAGCATTTCAGATGCAGAATTATTTGTGAAATTCTTTCCATCTACTCATTCTTTGTGTATAGATTTGCATATTATCCCTAATGATTTAATGTGCTACAGAATAAGCCTATTTCCATTATTCATCATGATTTTCACAGCCCTTTCTTTCTGCAACACTCTCCAGCAATTTAATATCACTAACAAAGTAAATATCCTCCCAAAATAGTTACTTCTTTCATGAAAGAAAGGCCAGAGTCAAGGAGCCTTTAGGTAGCTGCAGTAGTGAGGTAAAACATAGGAACATCGTGGATGTCTGGCTTGAAGACATTCTCTGGTATTTTTGCCATCTTTTTTGAGACAAACTTATTTGTACATACCAAAAGTTGGCCTATGCCGTCCTTCAGCAGTTTTGTCCCTGCAGGTTGTGGTTTATTTTTAAAAGCAGAGCCCGCAGCTCTGGGGCAGCCATGCTGCCCTTCTGTGCAGCATGTCCCACTGGAGTGCCTCCACCTCGTGTTCTCCAGACGTACACGTGCCCCACAAGGGTCCACCTGGGAGGTGCTAGGCTCTCCCAAAGATTGCTGCAGGTATTGCTGGTGGGGTTTTTTTTTTAAGTGATGGTAATGCAGCTCTCCTGGTCTCTGCAAAATAAGAATTTGCCTGGAAAAACTGACCAAATCTCCTGCAGAGCATTTGTGAATTTACAGTGTATGAAATCTTGAGTAACCCAGGAAGGCTGTCTGATGAGTACTCACAAACCTTATCCCATCCACCAACCATTTTTTGATACACGACAGAATTTTTTGTTCTCAGTCTGCTGTTGTCAGTATTTGGCAATAGTCCTTAGCAAGAGACATTGTCAGGAGCTTTTTGGAAGTCGAGGTAAATCATACCTACTTGTATTCCTAGATAAGCCTCTGTGGCTTCGTTCCTGGATTTCTGTAAGGTTGGAAAAATAAAAATTACACCCAGAGAAGCTATGAAGATCAATTTAAAAATGTATCATATATTTATACCAATAACACCTACGTGGTTTTAAAAAGGTCCTTTAATGGCTGGTTATGGAAATGGTTTTGGACAATTTCAGTGGTACTAAAGCACTGTTCCCTTTTCTATAATTCCCAAGGTCATTCTTTGTTCTTTCTTTAGATTAAAATCAATCCTCAGGAATGGCTCCTGCTATTAGAGGTATATTACATACTTTAGTTCAGCTACTTTTTGTTTTTCCCTTTTAAAACTCTCAAATGAATACTATCCAGCCCCAGGGATTTTCTACCATTAACTTTATCTAGTTGCTCTAATGCCTCATCTTCAGAGGCCACTCTCTCTG
Source organism: Pterocles gutturalis (assembly GCF_000699245.1). NCBI lineage: Eukaryota > Metazoa > Chordata > Aves > Pterocliformes > Pteroclidae > Pterocles > Pterocles gutturalis. The sequence goes on along the minus strand of NW_010112903.1, from coordinate 41,502 downwards.
ACAATGCCTCATCTGTAAAAATTAACCTTCAGTTAGAAATGTCTGCCTCATCCTCATTAGTGAAGACTGATTACAAAGAACTCATGTAACTTCTCCACGATCCCTTCATCCTTTTTAATTGCAACTTTAGTGGTCCAGTTGACCTAGACACTTATTGTGTGTGTTCTTCCTGATACAGTTAAATAATTTCCTGCTGTTGGTTTTAATGAGTTTTGACTATTAGCCTTTTAAAAAATCTTTTCATTGAAAATTGTAATTCAATCTATACGAAAATTATTTTTCCCTCATGAGAAGTCTAACTGGTTATAACACGATTGATATCTGGTTTTCCTTTCACATAACTGTCTTAAGAGGAGTGTTAAGCAGGCAACCCAACAGATACTGAGGGACATTGTCCACCATTGTGTCTACTATTCAGGTCACTACTAGCAAGAATTTTCGGAACTGCAAACACAAACATCACTTGGAGGAAAGGGATCTTTTCTGTCCACACCATCTCCAGCAAGGTGCATCAATGCTAGGAAACATGTGCTGCATCCCAACTGGAGCCAGGTACCACCTGAAGGGCATTCTGTAAAAATTGGCTTTGAGTGCATAAGGCATGCCTCCATTTGGTTAAACTTCCTGTCTTACCTTTCTTGATTAAATTTTGTGTACAACTTAGTAATCAACCCTTTTCTCTTGAGTTTGTGTATTATGATTGAGGTTGAAAACTTTTTACTGCGTTTGGTCACTGTATATTCCCTGGTAGCTTTTAAATTCTTTACTGAAAGAGGTGGCCTGAGTGGCGCCTGTACAGATCAGTCACATCTTCATGTCTGATAGGTTTTTAGAGAAATTATGCATTGTTAATAGAAGTTGCATAAGGGCAGTTAAAAACATCTCTCATCAACACCTAACTATCACAGGGTACCCTAAATAAAGATGTCTTTTTATTTTCTGCATGAAAATGTATCTTACCCAGTATTTCTGAGAAATTCACTTTCCCAAACCATTCTTACTTTGTGACAATTGCATACCATTGAATAAGGTTTCCTAATAGTTTATAATACCTCTTAACTGAGTGATATAATTGTATGGTTTCACCACTTACCATCTGAGAAAGTAGAATGCTGAGACATTAATCTTTGCTCGTATTTCCAAAAGTAACTCCTTGTCATGTCTCTAAACATAGACACATAATACACACATAATAGAAGAAGAATTGTCAGTACTAGTACCTACTCTACCCATTCAAGAAAATTTCATCCCTACATATTCTGCAAGGGCTTTTGTTATTTAAAAATTGTTGCGTATAGCTATATTCTTTTTTTTTCTTTAAATTTTTCATACATTCTTCCTCTGTGTATTTTAATACTCAAATGTACTATTCCCAGGAATCCAGATTTGCATATTTCTGAATTATCCTGAAGAATTAAATATCCAGAAACTAAACTGAATTTTCATATTTAGAAATTTCCTTTAAGAAGAAAACTCAGTCTCGAAGAAAATGCAGCACATCTACTGCAGAGAAAATTGTATTATATTCTGACCGTAATCTGTCCTAGCTGTTAGTCTTATATTATTGTGCTATTCTCTGTATATACGTCTTTGACCTCATATTAATCACATGGTAGCTCTATTCCTTAATGGTTAGTAAACTGTTGGTTGTAATACTTACTACTTTTATTGTCTAGCTTTCAGGTGTTCTACTGCTTTATACTAGCCATGTAAATATGTATTGGCAAATAAGGAAAAGTATGACTCTGGATGCTGATTGGGGTTTTGCCTGTGAGTGGGTGCTTTTGCATTGACTCTGTCCCAGCTCAGCTGGGTACGGAAATCAAGAGGCTGTCCTCCTCCTTTTTAGCTTCCCCAGCCTGGAAATTTCATCCCGAACATAAGAGCAGATTTCTACAAGTATGACACACGCATTAACAAAGCAGTGTCTTATGCTGAAAAAATTCATTGCTGTTTCAAGTAGTCCCTAGGTTGTCTTGGACTCTGCCTCTTTCCTTCCTCATGTTTGGATTGGCAGGCTAGTAACAAAATGCCATGCAAGCATAAGTAAACCAACTTGGCTGAGGCAGTGCAGTTACTGGTGCCGTCTAGCTGCATTTAGCAGGGCTGTACTGACAATAACCAAACCGTCTGATTGAGGGCTGGCAGGAACACTGTTGGTTACGATGCATCATACCACATTTTGCTCAGCAGCTCTTGATATGCTGGGTTATTTTTTATACAGGACACTTAACTTTCTTATGCTGGTGTTTTAACAGTGTTTCAAGGTTGTTGGCGGTTTTAAGAATAATTTTTTTATGTACTCAAGATCAATTGTTTTCATTTTAATCTTATTCAAGTTACTTGATCTCTCTAGTGTCACAACAGGAGACATCTCTGTGTTCGGGATTCGAGTATTCATGCACTCTTATGTGTGAAGGCAGTCTACCTGTTAAAAGGAAACATCTTAATGAAATAATTTAAGTTTTATTTAAAAACTGCAGTATTATTGATAGCTATTGAGATACCAAAAGACTAGAGGCTAGACTGAAGCCACAGAGGCTTGCAAAGGGACTTGACCTGGGCTCATACCTGTGTGACTACAGACAGTTTCCACGGGTGATAGATAGGATAGTAGCCTACTTCAAGAACTATTCTCATAATTGAGAATTGTCTTCTGTAACATAGGAAAACGCTTGATGCTCCCCCTAAGGGTGAGAAGAGCATTGAATTCGGGTCTTCCACAGTCTGAACCAGTGCCCCACCAACCAGGCTGTTGCTTAAAGCAAAGACCGACAATTTTATACAGAAGAGTGAGTCTGGCTCAGCTGCTAGAAGGAAAGTGTGTGGGATCTGCACTTCTGCAGGGAGTTAAAGGCTGTGGTGGCTGCGCTGTCTTTCCATGGGCCTAAGCGCACGGATGGACACCAGGCATTTGAACTAGCCTCAAAACACCCAAAGCCTTCATCAGGCTAGCTCATTTCTTGATTGGCTTCTCACCAAGATGAAAAATGTGAACTGGCATCTTAGCCATCCTTTTAGACCATCAGTCCCTAATCTGTAGTTAGTTGGGGTCCAATTCTGCCACTCCTTTGAGCAGTACCTTAATGCACATGTAGAACCTCTGAATTCAATGTGACTAATTGTGCAGTAAAGTACTAATCAAGTGGAATAATGGCAGCAGAATAGGGCCCTCGGTAATAGGAATTAATCATACCAGATCTTTGAAACTGATTTTTTCATTGTACAGCTGAGCTGAGAGAACAGATGAAAGCAAAAGAGACAATACTCAGGAGCATAGTTACTGATAAATAATTACAACAAGGACATTGTAATTATTTAATTAAAATTTGTGCATGGGGAGAGATTATGAGTCTTTTAGCTTGCTGCCTCATTTAGATGATACTAGTCATTAACCAATTTTGCTGTAGTCAGCTACTAAATGTCCACACAGCCTGCCTTATTTTTTAAACCTCTTCAATCAGCAAAACTGGCTGCATGCACTGTGTAATGCTACTGAAGAACAAAGTGCCACACTTAGTAGTATAATTAAAGGCAGTCTTGAATTCTTAAAGGAAACTTGTATTTTAATTAATCAAGACCATCAAACAAACAGGAACAGTAGAGGGTTTATCTCTGCTTCTGAAGTTATTAATTACCAAACCACGCAGAGATCACTGTGAAGTTGATGGTGC
>NW_010112903.1:28375-37797 GCF_000699245.1 Pterocles gutturalis | reverse complement strand
TTTTTCCTTCTGAAGTTATTTTGTTCCTTCCCTTAATATCATATTCTACTGGCTTTTGTCTGGGAATACAAACATCACAGACATATAATGTGTCAGAACAGCAGTATCTACACCACAATAAAAAACATGTTTTCAAGATCACCTTCCCCAGCAATTTCTTCACATCTACTAGTTTTCTAGTTCAGGGCTGTCTTTAGAAACTTTTTCCCATCATGTCTTTCTGCAGCTTGCCATCTGAATTTGCACCCTTAAAGCAGGCATTTTGCAACCAGCTGTATCATTCTGTTTTCCAACTGGCAGATATTTTATTTCTTCTTATGTTTTCCCTCAGTTTCCAGCTGGTAGGTATTCTAAGACCTCTAATGTTTTCCCTCAGTTTTCAGCTTCCCATTGCCAAACAGATGGCATGTTCTCACATTTACACAACAAATCCTAATGTTCTTTCAGTTATACCAATACACAATAGGAGTAACACTTCTGCATCTGAGAGAGTTCAGACTATGTAAAATAGATATTTGCAATGAAAAAAAGTGAGGTCCACAAACATAAAGAGATATGAGTATACAAAATACACAGAATTTAATGTTACTCGGAATGTAACTTGACTAAAAGAAAACACACACTTTAGAAATTAATGTGTAACTATCAGGGAACAGTATCACCTTTCTGTGGGCTTTTTGAAACACCCTGTTGCATTTTATAGCATTACTTCAACACTGTCTGTTTTCCTTCTGTTCTAACAGGCTTTCCAATAAGGACTTATATATCCTGAAAATCCAGTAGCATTGGAATGGAACCATTTAATTTTTTGGTGCAAAAGAATGCTCAAGGTCGATGTGTGCAATTATTTTGGATTTTCAGGGGGAACAGCACGTCCAGAACAAAACCAACAGATGCCCTTAGCCACCTGACTGAGAAATTTTAGATGGGGTCATCCCACATGGACAACTACAGTTTCCTGGGCTGAAAGCCTGAGATGATAATTTAAAACGCAAGAAAAAATGAGAATATGAGCAACAAGAGAATCTGTTTAAATCTCATGGATTAGGGTCCTCTTAAAAATGTTTTACCAATAGGCATGAAATATAGCATTTTGACTCTTAAATGAGCAGGATGAGAAATAATGCAAAAATACCAGTGTAACCACAACCCAAAAACTTCAGTGTCTGTGTATTCAGCATGAAATTAGAAAAAAAAAACCCAGATTTTCAAAATCATTCCCTCATCTGTACTTCAATAATAATTGCTCCATGATAATCAGCTATCAGACACCCTTGATTGATAGCAATCAAGAATAATTGTATTTATTCAATTGATATTAAAATGATAAAACTTCTTCAGATTTTTGCTGTGTTCCCAAAGTGTTTGATGGTTAGGTTGCTTGCAATGCTTACGCATCACCTGAAGCCCCGTTTCCCCTTTCCAGTCATGAAGAAATTAGGCTATCTATAAAAAACATTGATTAGAACAGATAGCAATGCCCAAACTTTTTCTTACCATTCCTGCAGGGACAAAAATAAGTTTTTATTGTACTCAGCAGTTCTGTAGAATAATGCATGAACCATATCTTTTAACAGTTTCAGTATTAAATGCAAGTGTTGAAGACAGCGCTCATTTACTCTGAGATCACTGTTTCTTCTTAAGAACTAACTACACTTTATAGGTTTTGAATGAACCAAAAAAGTCGTGCTTAGTTTCCCCTGAAACAATTTTTTAATTAAATATTAATTGGTTTAAATCAGTACTTATCACTTTCCATTTTAACGTTTCCAAAACAAATGACCAAACTTGAGAATTTACTCTGTAAGTAAGACGAGTTCTATTCTGAGGACCAGGCTGCTGAGGGAGGAGGGAGTTCTGCTGTTGTACAATCTGGCACATCTAAATTCAATTTCTTTCCATGACAACTTCACTCAATGTCTTGAACGTCTTGTTTCATAACAGTAGAGGACTGACTGCCAATAAATTATACTGTGATTTTTTTTCCTGTTAAATTTTACCAGTTCCTTTGTATGTAAATCTTCCCCACATAGAGGTCATTTTAAGGTGCGTCCTAAATTAAGATCTTTGTTTTATCCTCTCTGGACCCTATAATTCTTTTTCTGTCAAACTTTGTCTTTTTTTTTTGCTAAGAATGAAGAGTTGTCATCTATTTATAAAGGTAATTTAGGTATATGTCAGAGCACAGCTTTTGATACCTGAAATAAATGCACTCTTTGAATGATGTTATCACACTCCATCCAGTCTTCTCATGAGTGATTTTAAATGCAGCTAGAACTCTTCTGAGAGCAGTGGATGCACTGGTGTATGAACTTGGATGGACAATTTTTATCCATGCGATCTAGCACTCTCCTTGGACATGGGCTTGTTTTGGAGGATATCACGGGCCAACTGCAAAAGCTTTGTTTAAGATTACCCTAGGGAAATGCTGAAGGATCAGGACGGTGGTTCAGACTACATTCATCATGTACTGAACACTATTGATGGAAGACGTCATTTCCCTTAAAAATGCACTTTTCTGAATGTTTTTCTAGATATATAAGCCCTTAGAAATTGAGATAAGTCTCTCTTCCAAAATGCCGTAGGAAACAATAGTGACACAAGACCTCTATTTTTAACTGAGGCATTCATAATTTAAACTCACTCATATCCTAAGGAAACACATATTAATCAAGCTATGACAGAGGGCAGCAGAACATTTTGATTCTGTCTGCATATTCCTGGAGACAAAGAAAGTGTGACTTCATGTATGTGTGACTTAGTGGTTAGGACACTAAGTGCCCAAGGACATTAGAAGCTGACATTAAGGATGGAGAAGATTGTTCTGATTAGCATTTCACCTAAAGATATCTGACAATTCAGTGGTTATGAAAGTGTCTTCGGAAATGAAAGTTCACATCCCCTTAGACAAAACTGAGTGGATGTTTCCAACATGGAAAATGACTACAGAAACCACTGAGCTTTTGGGAAGACCACTTCAAGCAGGATATTTTTCAGTCAGATTCATTAGATTGAACAACAGTGTCTAATAAGTCATGCTCTGAAGATAAGGTGAACAGAGAATCATTCATGGGCCAGGCATGAAAGAGATGTCAGGCTGCACTGCTGCAAGCTGCAGCTGGCTGTGGTCAGAAGCAGAACAGCAAACATACATTAAATTCTCCTGGAGAAACCGATGATTCTTATGAGTTTGATACCTCCCAGGTTATTGAGCAAGCTAGAGGGTAAAGAGAAAGGGGACCTAGAGTTTTTTTTGGCTTTAGGTTTTTAACCCTACCCACAATTCTTTTCTGATCTAGCCATTAAAAGCTTTGCTTTAAAAAGATGAATGTATGCAGTAAAGTTGGTGAGTGACTTGACCAGAAAACAAACGCACTGAAACCTTTTGTAAGAAAATTGTCACTCTTGCATGAGAAGCTGAGACAGTCACGAAGTAATCAGACAGTGCTGCTGCCAGTAGATTAATTGTCAGAGAAACGTTTCAAAGAGTTTATTTTGATTCAGAAATATATCACATTTAACTCAGGCTCACAAAGGCCATGAGATATTTCTTTTGTAGTAGACCAGCAGTGGTAACGACAGGCTAGCCTGTTGCTGCTGATGACACACTGGTGACACACTGATGGCATACTACCTCATCTGCCAGTTTCCCAGGTATTCCAAACCTTTAAGACTTACATGCCCAGAAGTCCTCTTCATTTTACTGTCACGAAATCACTCATGTACATTCTGGTTTTCTCAATGTGTGTGTTTTAGTTCTCATGATTTTGAGTGCTTCTTGTATGTAGATGAGGTTCAAATTTATTTCCCAGTTTTCTCTGAGGACATTGTGCTTCAGAGCCATTTCCTGCTTTTTATGTGAAGTATCTATTGGAATGCCTGAGAAATATGCTAAGATAAATAAAATTTATATTTTTAGGTTCAGATGTTACCCAGAGGTCTTTTTGCTTTGAGGTGAACTCCTAATTTATTTCTCGTTTCCCCAGCTGGCAGTCTAGACAACATGCCCATTCAAGTCAATCACATGCCAGCAAGCCATCACTGCTGTGTGAACCAGTTCATTGCCTTTGCAGCAGCGGTCATACAGCTGGTTGGAGACGTAGATGACAGATAGAGAAGTGCCTTCCTGTAAGGATCTACCATCCCGTAGTACAGGGCCGCTAAGAGCTGAGTAACTGAAAATTGGACTGTGTAACAGCACGGACATGTGAAGGTATGGCTGAGCAGAGCCAGGTCACGGACCACAATGAATGTGGTTCACTTCACCTGAGCTACCTTCAGCACTTACAGCATAGACGAAGCTTTCACATCCTGGTCGCACCCTGTGTGAGAGAAGCATGAGACCCTCTTCCCCTCCTGTTTATTGCAGTCCTTGGATGAGCTTGCTTCACAATATTGCTGGTGTTCTGTTGTCTTATTTGAAAATATACAAGTGGCCAATGAGAGTGCAGCCCTTTTGGGAACCATTCCAAGGCAATATCAAGCCTCCTGTTAGCTTCCCTGCTGGGAATGCCACAGTAATTAAAATCAGTCACACATACAAGATGAGTGGATAAGAGTGAGAGAAAAGCTAAAGAAAATGAATTAATGGGAAGTGTAAAAGTGCAGCTAGATAGTGAAAATTAAATACGGAGAAAAATGCTTGGCCTTATGAAGCTTGACAGGAAGGCAGTGACCAGAAAACACACACTTTATGCAAGTGGCATTCAAGCACTACAACTGGAGGCTGGCAGTGTTAGTGATGAACTAGATGTACTTGACCAACTGGCTTCAAGGACCTCTAGACTCCAGAAGGAGAACTTTTTTTAAATGGAGAAAAAGATGAAGCTACATTATTGAAAATACGTTCTCCAATACCACTCTCTCTGTCTTAATACTTCTATGGTCAAACTCCAAGAAAAATAGTGGGTGTGTAAGATAGAAATCTTCTACTACTGATTATTTGGATTAGACTTAATAGTACGGCCTTTTTTCACTATGCTGGAGTATATCACAGTTTAATTCTGACTTTATCAGTCCCACTTTTCTTAACAATCATGCAGGGGACAAATACATAGAAGATGAGCAGATATCAGGGAAAATTTCTTATTGGTAGTCTAGGAGGAGACTTTGCAAGTAGGGTTTTTGCAGATATGAGAAGAAGTCCATGACATAGGAGTGCTCAATATGTTGATGATGGGAACTGGTTAACTTAATTTTCAAAAAATTTTTATGACCTCTTCCCAGTGGAGGGCTGGATTCATGCTGAGACAGACTACTTCCATTCCTGTCTTTTTTTTCCAAATCATTCTTTATTGGGTCACTGTTTAGTTTGACCTCTTTGTATTCTGTAACTCTTTACCTTCCTCTTATTGAACAATCCATGTTGATGACCAAATTGGAAAGTTTCTTAGGTATTTCCAGTGTGTTCTCTCTGATTATACTGCAGACACTCTCTTGCTCCTGTGCATCTGTAGAAAAGGAGCTGACTGCTTTGTTGTTAGAGAAAGGCCTTTGAACTGCTTCCACTGTGTAAAAAAATTACCCAAAACTTCAGACAGATAGAAGTTCCCAAGAAGAAACAGCTCTCTGCCACTGCCCAATGGTGTGTAGAAGAATATAAATACACAGAGAGAATATTTGCACCATGTCAGTAAACTCACCAGTCAGAATTCCCCCATTACTTTTTTACTAATAACCTGAACTGTGCACAAGGTTTGAATTAGTCAGTTGATGGGGCTGGACTTCATGCATGGCAGCTTCTTCACAGTAACAATCTGTACATGGCCATATCAGGCATCAATAAACAGGGATACATTAGCCTGCCAGGTACATGACAGACATATCAATTAACTCCTAGTAGCTTTATACTCAACAATTGTGCCCCTTGTAATAAAACACTGCTGGTGTCGCACAGGTGACGGGCCTGAAAAGAAGAAGCTACAGCCTGATAAGGACAAAGAGCATCAGTGATTCTAGAAATGCTTTTTCTTTTCTTTTTTTACCTAATTGAATGTATTAATTTCAACAAGGATCCGTATTTGTTTGAACCTTCATATCCTGTGGGTAAACTGTGACCAAAACTGCACAGACAATGTAGAGCACCCCAGGAAATACGTCAGCAATAATGAAAGCAAAGCAGCAAAGCAATTGCCACGAGTGGCTGAGTAGCCCAGGGAGGAATCACATGCTGCTGAGAGGGGACCGTGGCAGGGACATTCACATAAGTCACCTCCAGCACCAAGTTCTCATCGTTTGGCAACGGAAACTTAGCTTTGTTCACAGACTGACAAGACAGTTGCTTAGGATTCCTATTTCAAGTTAGCTTTGTAGGTGAATACTTCATTATGCATTATACTTGGAGCCTAGGTTTATACAGTCTTTGAGCATGCACAGAAGCTTATTAAAATTAATTTTTTCCCTAAGGACTTCTTCATTCTTCTTTTTCACACACACTCTTCACAAGAGAAATGGCTCTTCAAAACTCATGGTTTTTTCATAATAATTGCATTACACCTTTTGGCAACTTTTCACACCATGTGTAAAGTACTGTTCCATTAAGGTTCATTAAGAGACAATATTTTCATTACAGTAAAAATCACAAAAATGTCTGCAGATTGTTTTTCATGTTAATCGTGTTATTTCATATATAGGAAGAAGTATAAATATATATACAAACATACACACAGAAACAACTTTTGCAAAGTACTCTTGGAACTTAAGTGCTAAGTTACCAGTTATTATTAAATTAAATATTTAATTCTGATTGACATAGGGCATGAAAAATAAATTAATTTGCATGGTTGAAAAATAGATTTTTTTTTTTAAGGAAATCTTAAATTGCTACGAGAACTTCATGGCAAAGTGGAATAATATTGTACAGTATAATTTATTAGACCTACACATTGCTTTATTGCTTTTATGACACAATATTCTATTCTGTTCAAATTAGTATTTTATTTCTTCTTTTAGAGAGAACTCAAGGGTTAAATTACTAACGTAAACTGTTATTATTGATTACACAGTATGCATTTGTACACTACTAAATAGAACAATCATGGAAAGATCTTCTGGACATTTCCTGCTTTTCTGGGTTGGGGAGCTTGTGCTGCCGTGAAGCCTCATCTAATTGTTGTGAGAAGCATCTAGAGCTTTCCGGCCAGAACAGCCTAATCACCAACATACCTCCAGCTATTTCAATTTTATTGCAACTGGGAAAATGTTTTTCACAATTATCACTCCCAATACATAAGCTACAAGAGTGTTCAGCAAAGGAGGTGTTAAATGTGGTTGCTTATATTGCAGTTAACAGGTGATATGCCAAATAATGATGCTCAGAAATAGGCAGTACTGTTCAGCAAAAGCTGGACACTACAAATGGCTTCCCATGTGCAGCTCTTTATATGTAACTGTTACTTAGACCTGTTACCTAGGAAACAAAATGTGCTTACATACTATGTATGAGGTTCTTCAGTTACCTTTCCCACTAATACTCTAAGACATTTTAGCGCTTTGATCCAATACTTATAATATACCCTCGTCTGAATACCACCAAAACCATTGTCATGAAATGGTCAGATTGCTTAGTCTGATCTCATTCAGACTAAAAATATTTTTTGCTAAGGCAAGCTATCTTTTATTTATAATTTTTTTTTCTTGAGAGGATGAGTGTGCTGCTTGTATACTTGTGGGAAGTAGCAGTAAAAAGTTGACACAAGAAGGATTAAAATATGTAGCCATTGTGTAACTAAAATGATGTCTTGAACTCAATATCCTTTTGCCAAATATTGATGTCAAAATCTGAGCTAAATTTTATAAATAAAAAAAAGAAGAAGAATTTTGAGTCACACAGCCGATTTCCTTATTCCAGACCTGAGATTATGGACTGTTTGGACAAGTGTCCCAAGATTTTAGCTATTTTACAAACCTTCTTGCCTTTGCATACACGCATAACTCAATTGCAGTTTGCTGTGGACAGAATGGTCCTCAGGTGCTTGTTCTTCCTTGCACATTACATCATGGTGGCAAAGACAACACTGAGTTTTCAAAACTTTTACTCTGGAAAGGTAAATATTGAGGATTATCTTTACATCTAAAGTTAGCAAGAAAGATTTCTTGGAATTTGAGAAGGATGGTCAATCTGTAATTTGGGATGTACCAGATACAAAACTGTATGTAGAGATGTAAAGCCACATATGAAACAAAGTTGCTAAAACGTGCTGAATCTCATTGTCACTAACACTGAAGTTTGTTGCATTGGTCTCTGAAAAGTAAATTTTTAGGGCTGCTGAGTATATTTTACATGATGGTTATGATGTTGTTAGTAGATGAGTGTTGACAGGCTATGACCAAATGATTCTGAACAAATCCAAGATTGATCACTCTCTATGCTGAACCTTTATTGCAGTAAAGTGACTGATTTCTAACACGCGATTCTGTGATGGAAGGAAGATATTAGAGGTCTATCTACTACAACAAAAGAACAAAGGATGATCAGAAAGAAAAATAGAAGATGAGGTGAAGAACATACTTCAATGATGAATGTGTATGTCAATAACCTAAGATTTATAAATCCTCACAAGAACTCTTTGTTTTAAAAATAGAAAAAAAGGACAGAAATTCTAGCTCTAAATGTGAAAACCATCACAGTGATGCCTAGAAGGAGACATTGTGCCCACATTAACCACCCTTGACAAAGTTTTGTATTACTAGCTATAGCAAGCAGCTCTTCACAGTGTATTTGTTGTGCAAATCGGCTTATTTTCTCTGTGGTCATTCCATTGAAAAAAAATCAACTCTTGTTTAGTCAAGTAAGGACTCTTTTTCTCCTTTTATCATTAGTGATCCAATTCTGCAACCAAGCACTATAACTCTGTAAAAAATCAACCACCTGCTTGTCTTTAGGCAAGTCTCACATACACGTGACTTCAGGCTAGACTGGGAAGTCATTTTGTTTGCATGAAAAGGGGCTGGTCAACTTGTCAGGAAGACACAGAATTTCCTTTAAGGTTTTGTACAGGGAGACACTGTAAAAGCAACACTGTGCAGTGTACCTTTTGTGGTAAAAGAGAGGAAGCAAAACCTTGAAGGGTCAGGAAAGTCTAGGTAACTTAAGCCGTCAAGTCAATGGTTAGGGGTTTGCAATTAACCTATTGGTTGAAATGTTTGGGTTTTTAGTGCTTCGAAATTTTGCTAACTGTAGTGATCCTGTAAGAAATGTCCAGCTATTAACTTACTGACTTGAACTTCCCATTTTCTGTACTTAAGCAAAATTTTTTTGTTGGGAAACAGCACACAGAAATCGATCCGGTGACTTCCCGAGCATCGAAGTACTCCAGACTCTGGAGGTTATGATTCCTGCAGCAGAAAGAACCTTTTGTTTTACTTTGTCTTGCTTTGTTTTAACTGCTCACCTCTGGCAGAACCAGAAGTATTTATTTTCT
>NW_010112903.1:27366-28361 GCF_000699245.1 Pterocles gutturalis | reverse complement strand
AGGAGCTTAATTACCAGCCAGCATATTGTGATTGGCCAAGGAGTATCAGAAATGAGCAAATGTATCAAGGTTCGCACCGCAGCTCAGGAGTAACAGCTACAGTCACTCACCAGCCTCAACTGTCAGCTCCATCTTCCTCCTGCATAAAAATAAACATTTCCCCCACAATAAAGTCTTTTTATAAAAGCAATAAAACAACTCAAGGGAGCATTGTTATCATGAGCTAATCACCCCCTTCGGGAATTAGAGGCACTTAGTTGCATCTAGAGCTTCAACACCTGAGGGGCTGTGATTATTTCATGATAACCAACAAGGCATGACAGACTGGGAGGTTAATTAGATAATATTCAAACTTGGTAATATTGAGTTTGAAGATTTCTTTTGAAGTTGTACAAGCAAAGCTCTGCTTATAAAACAGCAGTGGGATATCAGCACAGAAAGGATAATTAACATTTCCTACAAATGAACCAAGGTTTTGAATAGCTAAAGGAAAAAATAATAAAGTCAAAGTACCAAACCCTGAGGCACTCCTTTAACAATGAGTAATCCTGATGAGTTCACTCCCTGGAATCTTGGGCAGAAATTGACTCAAATTATATAATGCCCCTTAGTTGCTAACCTCTAAATGGTGGAGGCACTTCAGTCAGCCTCATGCTACTTAACGGTCCATTGTCTCAAAGAATTTAGTAGGATAGAAAATGCAGTATTAATAATAAATAATCATCCCAGCTGCAATCATAGCCATTGGTTTGAGAAACAGTGAGAAACTGTACCACTGCTCTGCGAGAGATTAAAGACAAAGGACGCTGCAAACATTTAAAATTATACAAGCAGTCATTTTTATGGGAGAGTGTTTTATTTGCTTGGACAATAGCAGTGAAGTTTCAGAAGTACCTGTTTGTGTACGCAGGGATGGAGCCGTGCTGCAGACATGTATTAGCAGCTAGTGGCTCTGCGAGGACCTAGCCTACCAGTCCATGGGATGCTGCCATTTC
>NW_010112903.1:0-27335 GCF_000699245.1 Pterocles gutturalis | reverse complement strand
GTTCCGCAGCTGGGGACCGTGGGGTGAAACTATCTGGTGATCTGGTTGAAATTATACTACCAAACCATGCAACTGGCCTGTGCATCAGCTCGGTAACCTGAGTCATGCTGTGGCCACGTGAGCTACAGATCCCACACACAGCGTGTTGAGGAGCTGCAGCTACCCAGAAAGCAGGATGTTCCCTCTTGGCGGACATCTGGCTGTAACACCAGTTTATAACTCTCAGCTGTAATGCAGTTCCCAGAAACAACCGGTAGCTTTTAAAGGTAATTATTTGTATTAACCATCAGTTAAAAAAAAAAAAAACAAATCTCTGATTTGTTTACCTATAAAATGGAAAAAGAAGATGACTGTTGGTGTCCCAAATGATCTCTGATTTGTGTAGTTTTCTCTTCAAACTAACTTTTGTTGAGTTGACAGAACTGTTGTTGAATTAAATAATGCAGTCAAGCACTTCTGCAGAACACATCACTACAACAAAGCTGAGATTGCCGGTCAGTCAGAAATTAGCCAGCAAAATGGTTCTCCATCATTAAATTCTGATTTAATAGAATGAAAACATTTCACTGGAACCTGTCAATTCCATCAAAACTTTCAACAGGGAATCAAGTCATTTTGTGTGTTTTCTTGCCAGCCTTCCAGCCCACGGGGCAGGGGCTGGCAGCCTGTCTGGCTCTGCAGGCTGGCTCCTTCCCTGGCTCCCCACTGCCAGTGCCACGGGCTGCCAGGCTGCCTGCCTCCCCGGGCTCCCGCGCACTCACAGCGATTCTGCTGCTCCTTCAGCATTCCCAATGTCAGTGCCCTGGCATGCTTGGTGCATGTTCCACCAAGATTTCTGTGCTTACAAAAAAAAAGATAAAAAAGAACCCTACATACATACAATTTGCCAGGAAGTACAGATTTTTTAAATGTATTTTTGCAAAATTGTTTATAAAACTTCACTCTTCATTTCCATGCTAAAAAAAAAAAAAAAAAAAAAAAAAAAAAAAAAGGTGGAACTCTGGAATCCTGCACAGAACTTAAAATTAAATGGAAAAGAAAAAAAATAATAGATTTCAGATAGAAAGGAAAAATTACATAGTTAGATGCCAATGAGGCAAGGATAGATGGGTGCTGGAAATAAATGGAGACACAGAGGAAGGACTCAGAATTTTTCTCAGAAGCTTAAGTGTTTGTAAATAATGTCTTCTTCTTCAGACATGAAACAATAGGCAATAACAAGGATACCCCAAAATATCTCATATACCTCTGGGAAGTGCATCAGAGTGGGGTGATCCAGCTTCTGAAGGTGCCTGTTGCAGTGGCTGAAGAGGACAGTGTGATGGCCACCTTGTACTAGGTTTCTAAGAACACATTGCCTGAGTTGTCTCAAAAGTATCCTATGTGAAAAGCTAAAAAATTGAAATGGAGAGCAAAGGATAAAAGCTACATGAAAACACTTAAACTACATCTTCCCCAGTGACACATGCATTCATCATTACCTAGAGAGCAGACTGCTCTTTTCAAAGTGCTCTTCCTTATATCATTTACCTCCTTCATCGACACCCTCTTTAAGTGCTTTCTTTTATATTTATTTAATTATTTATTCCTTTATGTGTTTGTATGTTTTTATCACTAAAGCATCAGATATTTAAGTCACTAGGAACACATCCTTGTCCTTTATCTTACACTTACAAAATGCTTAGTGACACTTGTGGAATAAAGCACATGAATGTTTAATTAAATGAAGACACTTAAAGTGCCAGTGTAATTGCATTTTAGGAAAAAAAGTTAAAACTTCTCCCACTGGATGTAATCCAGCACCCTCTAAAACCACAGGAAAGACAGCCACCGGAGTCATTGGAGTGCTTCTGGCTTTTTTGAGAAAATATATCTTCAAGACTAAATCTCTGGAAAAAGATACACTAGGGTGTTGTGTGGCTTCATTAGTGGTCACTGTGTCTGATAGATATACATATATATATCTCCTTTTTTTTTTCTGATGTTGTTATCAGGTATGTCTTTGAGTTCAATAAATAAGCATCAAGGTCTCAAGAACTTCAGTGCCAGTAGGGACACAGGGAAGAGGTTATAGTACCAGGCTCATTTGAAAGAGTCATCACAGACTTAGTTCTGTGGCAAAGACTTAGTCAAGTCTACTGCACAAAAGGTCAAATGCAGTTTGACCAGTAATGATCAGAGCAAGAATTAAAGTGCAAACTGCCCATGGCAAACTGAATGGCCCTAACTCCAGAAGCCTTCCCTTGGAGCACATGTTCATCTCCATGCTTCCACTCTCATTCATACCATGTTACTTCTGTATTTGCATTACATCAAGTCTTTACTTCATGGCCACCAGCGACAGATGTTTTCATTTCAACATCCTCTCTTTCATCCTGCACCTGGCACAACTTTTGTTTCCTCCATCCTGGTAAAGTTGCACACTTAGCACCTGAGCATCCTCATCGTAGATGCAATTTTGTAACTTTTTGTTAGACAATGATTTCACATATCAGGATTACCAGCTGCATCTTCTAAGGCTTTTTATGAACAATTGACATGGACCACAATTCCAGTGAGGCTGACATAGAGCATATCTGTGTGCAGGGGTAGGTTAGTAAAAATCCCTTCTGTCAGCAGGTGCACCAGCAAAAAACAGAACTGAACAGTGACCTGCTTTCACTGATATGAAGCTCATTTGGTATTCATGAAAGCCATGAAAATGTTAATCTTGTAATGGTATAAACATTTTGCTACAGTTTTTCTTAACTTTGACTCCCGTAGGATTGCCAGAAGGGAAAAGAATATATGTGAGTTTATACAAGAAATTATTTATATCCTTGCCTATATTTTTCAGTGCAATCTAAACAGTATACATAATCTTTCTTGTCAGAACAATGAACCAGGATCTATGCATGGACGCAGATATCTATGTACATTGCATGTTACCAGCTGATTGATATGTAGTAGAATTCTGCTACTCACAGTGCATAGCAATTTACTCCAGAGAGGAAGCCTCTGCTCCTTCCTGTGTTTGCACTATATCTCCCTGGAAATCTCACTTTCTGGTTTTAGTTAAAAATTTCAGAAAATGAAATTATTTGTTTTGGATACTTCATTTGGCATCTTATTTTTGCGTAGATGAAAATTTTTGGAAAAAAAAAAGGTAATATCCTGTTTAAAAAATAATAAGAAATTGACTCAGCTATCAACCCCTCATCCACAGATGGATATTTTAGGTCTGGTTCTGATCTTTTCTGTCAAACGACTGCTGCTGAAGGTAAACTCATCAGAAAAACTACCTAAACACTGAGAGTAGATGGGAGGGACAAGAGGAAAACAAGTAACTGAGAGCTGTCTCACAGAAGTCAAGAACTTTCCATGTGAGTAAAGTTACTCACAAATAGCAAGTGTTCGCAGTCAACCTTTTATACTGTAATTCAATCTACCTTCAGAGAAAAAGAGTAACACTAATTCTGCTTTTCTTTGTTCATGGATGCTTTAGGTAAAACTTTATCCTCCTTCACCATTCCTTTCTCTGATAATTGCATCACTTATGAAACTCCATAGGCGAGAAGTTTTCAAACACTTTCATAGGGGAGACCACAACGTAATAGTTGCGGCTTTGTAAGCTGCTTTTCTCCCCACTTGACATTTTGTGGGTAAGCTCCCTTCCCATTACCCAGAGAGTAACATCTCTGTGGCAATTGCAGCAGTGGCTTACATGGAAAAGTAATACGAGGAAAGTATTTAAGGTATGTGCAGCTGTCTGTGGTGTCACTCTAGCTGGTGGAAACAAACTGAAGAGATCAACCAGTTATTTGGGAAACACTGGTCGATAGGCCAGAGTTAGTTGTTATCTGTGTGTTTATTCAGGTTACCAAGAATTTAAATGTCAGAAAAGAATTTCTTCAGAAGCTCCTGCTGGCTCCCAAATGTACATCCTCAACCACAAATATCCCACAGACTCAGTTCATGTTTTGATTTAAGGGTGTTTAAACTAGCTTTTGGACAAAATTCCTGTCAAACACTTGTGAGTTTTAAAACAGCTTGTTGATTCTTTCATTATTTTTGTATATTCTTATGAGACCCTGCATTTCCTCTTTCCTACTAGCAAAAGAATTGGAATTATCACTCCATACAAAAAATCTGAAAAAACTGTTACGAAACTTCCAATCTAATTGATAAAACAGATTATACTACAAAGGAAAATGGGCAAAATACAAATCAGAAGTGAAGAAGTTAACTGAGGAAGGAACCTAAAGGTACTAGCAAAAAATAATCAGGCAAATCTATTAAGAACAATAAAGAGGAATAATATGGAATACGGAATACTAAAGAACCATTAATACATATTTCTTCTCTGTTCTGAAAAAAAGGAGGTTAATGAATTCATGTTTTATTTCATTTTATATACCATGCAGTTTATTTCCTCGGTCACTTGGGAGGATGTTGAACAACACAATGTCTCCATACCTTCAGGGCCAGAAAGTTGCATTCAGGAATGTTAAAAGAAATGGCTGCAGGAAGAAGTGCAAACCTAAGTCTTTGCTGAACAGTGCGGAGAGGTAGTAGGGTGCTCAAGTTAGCTGAGGTGTCAAAATCCCTCAGCCTTCTGGTAGACTTCTTAACCTAGCTGAGAAACAGCTGTATACTGTGCCACAGACAATCTACATCAACATTGCACAGATGTAATCCCAGAATACTCAAGACAATGATGGCAAACTGATACTTTAAGAAGAACTGGATGATCCAAGTAGCTATACAGTTAGCAGTAAGATCATACATAAAGTCTAGATGCAAGTGGGGATTACTTAAGTACAATATGAAAATCCTAATTTATTTATAATGGAAAAGTCTGCTACATTTATTCCTCTTCTGTGGTATTACCCATCTGATTGACGAAGATGGCTATAAAATCCTTCAAGCACATCTATACTAGTAGGTACAGGCTGTTGCTAAGTTCCTTCTACCCAACTAGGCACAAAATGCTTTGACCTGCAAGATGCATAGATATGTCAGCACACACTATACCTGAGGTCTTGGGGCAGCTTGGTCAGAGAGCATGCACACACATATTCCCCAAGACTTCTGTAAAGCATTTGACTCCAGGCAAAAGACAAAAGAGAAGCTGGGCAACCACAAATTAGTAGGCACTGTAACAGTTCCTGATGTTGTGCTTAACCCCCAGAACACATTCAAAATATTTCTGTTTCCTACAGAGTATGTGGAAAGCAGTGGTGCAAAAGGACAGGCTGCAATAATTTGTGCAGGGACCACCCTAGAGGTAACCAGAGGGACAGACTGAATGCCATCTCTTTGAGCCGTCAGCATTCGAATCACAGGTGCAAGAGAGCCTGTTGCTGATATTGGACCATGGTGCAGCAAAGAAGCCACAAGTCACAGAGCCCGGAGGAGAACTGAGGAAAGGTAAACTATCTTGCGGTGGTTAGGACATGTACATTGGAAAGTGTGTCCTGGAATTTGGAACCTGAGATTTTTTTTTTTTTTAACCCAAAATCTCTGCCCCAACCTGACTGCTAGATAACAATGATGTGGATATTCACCTGCTTTCTCTTTAGCAGTGAAGTTTACCCTTCTTCAGGGTATAAGAATCCATGTGGTGGGAATGCATGTCTATGGGCTCCTCTGAGGCGCTAGTCCACCTGAAGATGTATATTCCTTGGCTTTTGTAGAACATCATGACCACTTCCCAGCATCATGATCTCAGCCTTACATGTGGACACGTCTCTCTTAGGGAAGAATGTCTACAGTAGAGGTGGTTCTCTGCTTCAGACATTGGAGGGGACTGGTCAAAAAGTGGTGGTCACAGCAACAATTAAGACCATGAAAACAAGCCATGAACTCAAAAATTTAGTTATTTCCCTGAATTTTATTATGTGTTACTAAAAAGCTACATTTTACCAAGCCAAACTCTTAAGATGGTTTTAATTATTAGTGTACCTGTGCTGCCCCAAAAATGTGCTGTAATTTTTGCCAGAAATCCTTGATAAGATCTTCCAATCCCTTCCTTGCAAAGGGGAAAATATCAGTCATGGCTGCAAGATCTGTGACCCTCAACACTTTCTTCACCCAGGGAGCTGCCACCCACGCAAGAGCTGTGGGTCTGTCCTGCAGCCAGCTGCCTGCCCACGCATTGCAGCAGAGCAAAGACAAACCACAGCGGTAGCGACAGCTGGGGTGAGTGAGGATTTGGGTTAATTTTTGGACCTACGGAAAGGCAGTTTCCTAGCATGTGCCTGGCAGCTACGATCAGTCTACCAGCTTCTCCTTCACAGAACCAGAGCATAGCAATTTCCAACATCACATTTTTCATCAGAAAGATTCAGAAGAAGCTTGTCCAACCTCACAGCATCCCAAGACATCGGACTGCAAAGCAAAGCAACTCCCAAACGCCACTAAATACCAGTGACAAAAATGCGCAGTTTGGGTGGCTTATCGCCGGAGCCCGGGGCCGGGGGCAGCCGGCTCTGCCCGGAGGCACCGCGGGGAGCGGCGCTTTCTGGACACTTCGCTTTGCGAGACAAGTTTTCCTCTGTGTCCCGGAGTCCGCAGCGACAGTTTATCCCTTCACCACTAGATGGCACTTGGTATTTGGCAACCAGGGCCCTTTTTAGACTTTTTTTTTTTTTTCCCCCCCCCTACTCGAGTCGAACCTATTACAGAGGCGGGAAGCAGAGTAAAAATAAAACTGGTCCCTCATCCGTGAGATTTGCACTGCCACTGGTCTATAGTGAAAATTAGTGATCGTGCCTTTTGCAAAATATTCTCCAAAACTGCCCTTATATCTCTGATGCTCCAGCTCCCTGCCCTTGCTTTCCTTTGCTCTGCTTTGCTTTCCTTTCTCAAGAGCACAGCTCCTGCGGGGTGGACACACCATGTTACGAGTCACATGGAGCATCTATGTCCAGGGCAACAATGCTTGGTTTGGAGGCTTGGATTTGACATCAAGCTTACTTCCAGGGAAATTCCTAGCCTGGTTAGTGTGAAGGATACAAGAAATGTGTGTGTATGCTTGTAGGTATACACGTATTTAAATATATTAAAGCCTGTGAATTCTCAAATTTTGGGCAGCTCGGAGTGTTATTTTTTTCTAATCTTAACAAGTTTTGTTCCAGACATTGTTTCCAGAAATTTCTCTTCAATGAAGTGGCATGAAATGAGTATTGATTACAGTATCTGTAATACTGAATCTATATTCATTTTTGTGGGTGAGTTTCTGGGTTCATTGGGAACCTTTCCCTTACATTCCATAGAGAGGCACTGGCAAAAAAAATGCAGGATTCTTGATTGCAAACGGTCACAGTGTTGGAATTTACCTCTTCTCTGCTTTTGGCAACAACAACCTCTGTGTAAATCTGATAATATGGCTGGCAAATACATGTTAGGTTAGAAAACGGTACAGCAGCTGCTGTGCTAGTGGTAGTAACTTAGTCAAATAGATTCAGTAATGTCCAATATTTAGACATGTACTCTTGCAAATACAATGGGCCTTTGGGGTTCAGGAAACCTGATAAAACATCTCCCTGATTTTGGGCACTAAATGTGATAAGGCTAATCATAATAATCCTTTACAAAAGGAAATTCACAGCCCTTCCTGTTATATTAGACCCTAGAAACTGGAAAACAATATTTAAGGCTAAAAGCTGCTTTTTTTTTTTTTTTTTTCCCCTGGAGAAAGGGGAGCGGGTGGATTTTTTCCTTGAAAATTAAACTCCTGTAGTATTTTCCTTCCCTGTTCTGCAGGACAGTTTTCTCCTTTGAAACACCTGGGAGGTGTCCAGATGCTTCAGTGATGGAGAACACTGAAGTACCTTCATAATAACATTAGGAGAGCAATGCTCTGGATTAGGTACCGTGTTGGAATAAGAATCAAGCATAGGTGCAGCAACACCTCTGTTGCAATCTGATTCTGATTTCTGCTCTGATTAAATCACTTAGCATTGCTGCTGTTAGTGTTTGTTACTGTAATGTCTATAAACCAAATATTGCAAGAGACCCCATTGTGTTAGGCACCATGAAAGCAGAGAGCAGACAGCATCCTCTCAGCTGTTGTTTCCCCATCTGTCAAATGAGGACAATGTGCTTGCTTTCTACAAGTACATGAGCACTAATTAATTAATATCTGTAAAAGGATATGTAAATGCTAAGTATTATTTATGAATTACATTCTAAATGAAGATTAGTGGAGAGGCCATGGAGAGAACACACAGATGGCATTATGAGGGCAGAGAGAGCAGTGCAGGGTGCAAAGATCAGCCCGAAACCAGAAGAAAGGAAGCAAAGCAAAGTGAATGGTTAACAAAGAAAAGAGATTTTTTTTTGCTTTACAAAGATAAAGTGAGCATGCAAGGATTGTGAGCAATAAATAGGTGAGTTAGAAGATTGTGGTCTGGAACTGGAAGGAACATGTTGGAAATGGAACCGGTAATAAAAAAGACAAGTTGATCGAAATGGGTGAGAAGAACCCTAGTATTGTATGTAACACTGCAATTTATATAGGATCTTTATTTTAAAGTAGCTTCTGTACCCTTAGAGCATTGAAGCCTTGTTCAACATAGCAGAGCATAGATACTTCTGTGAAGTGATTAGAAACGTTGCACTAACAAGGTGAGTGAGCATGTAAGTGTTCATAAGACTGGAACGTCAGCATGGACCACAAGAGAAGTGACAAAAATGTGACAGAAACATAATACTGTATGATACTATGTTACATGACCTGTTCTGAACTTTGTGAATAGCTTCATCAAGGGACATTCAGAAAATTAGGGGAAATGTTTCTGGACAGAGCAACCACCTCTTCCTTCAGTCACATCCAATATCCATGGAAGCATCTGTGGGTATTTCAGGTTTCTTGTATAGGTCAAGCACTTGCTTAACCTTCCTAGTTAGAAAAGTGTATTTTGGCAACACAGCAGAACAGAGTGGCAGCACTTTTTTTTTTTTTTCCAAATACTGGGAATAAATATTTATAAATATTCATATTCAAGTTCTAAACTGAATTTTAGTTTTACTTCCTTCTCACCCATCTGTTATTTCCTTTCCAGGAATGTTCAACTACACAGCTCTTACTACCATGAATATTCATGAAGTGCAAGCTTTGGAGGTGAAGTGCTCAGCTAATTCAATGAAATCAGCTTCAAAATTGCACTGTGAGTTGTAACTCTTGCAATTTTTCTATTTGAGCAGTAGCTGAAAAAAAATGGAACAGTATGATGTCACTTATGCAGAAGACCAAAACAATGTACAGTGCTTATTTCAAGAATGTGCAGTAAACTGTTTGTGAATGGTCCTACATCAAGGTTTACACAATGAGGAAATAACCAAATATTCAAAAACAATGGACAAATCAAAGAATTGCATGGTCTGTTCAGACAATTCACAAACAGACTCAACAGGCAACATTTTCCTAAGTGATTGCTCCTGGAAATTATTTGCTTCATTTCAGTTGTTAACAAGCATGAGCAGCTGAGCTCCATCTCCTCTGTGGCAGAGGGGTGATCTCCAAGGTTTTTCCTACCAGCATTACTAGAAAATGAATTAATTAGGTTTGGACAGTTCTCTCAGTTATTTCACTGACCCTCAAATCCAGAAGTCTGCTTTGAGTAAATGTGGAGAAAAACATGAAAAATTATATATCCTGGGTTGGCTTTGATCTCTAAAAATGAGGAGGACTTTATTTTAGGTATATAATAATATTGCCAACCTCTGTTCACTAGGCAATCCTTCCTTTTCCTTCGTTTCTCAGTTTGACACATCTCCAGCATGAAATGGACTAAGATTGCCATGAAACGGAAAGATGTGAGTGTGAAAATTGGGGAATGCATAGACAAATTCTTCTTTCCTTTTTAAATATATGTCAGTGAATGGGTCCTCTTTTTTCTCATCAGTTTTCTGTATTTCTTGGTAAATATTACTATAAACCTAGACTAGAAGGCGCAAAGAAAATTCCTGTGGAGGAATTCCATTACAGGCACAGAACATTAGAGACCAAAAAGCAGGGATGGACTCAGACCTGGAAAGGTACGCTGGCTGAAAACTGCCAGAAAGATCAGGTCACTTGTCTACCTGAGTTTTGCCAATGAGAAAAAAAAAGAGAAAATGTGAGACCACTGCAGACCATTAAAAAGAGCTAGGAAGCAGGTGTAAATACTGATCCTGACAAAACTATTTGGCCACCATCAAGCATTTAAAGAAGGAAATAGATGTGTAGGGGTAAGTCTCACAAAGGATAGGCGTGTTAAACTACAGTTGTTAGGTGAATTGTCCAGTCAAAGCAGTATGAAATCTTCCCAACCCATTAAATGTTGTTCAGAAAATTAAAAAAAAAAAATTAAACATTGAACACAAAATATGAACAAGAAACCCTGTGATTCACAGTATTTGCTGTGTGAATCTTTTCCTTTAGTGCACAGTAAACTTCTGCTGCATTGCTACCCGAGACATATATGACATAAAGATGCTTTCTAAGAAGAGCCAATTGTTCAAACATTGGCAGACTATTCTGTGCAGTCTATATAGTGCACCGGTTGTACCAATTTGCTGCATGTGATGTTTGGACAGAGCAACATTTAAGATGGGTTAGAAGAATTCCTGGATAATTGTGCAGAGATAAGTTCTTCCTTACTTGACCAAGCAATCCCAAACAAGATGGGCAGGTTTTAACAGGAAGGCAAGGAGCATTTAGTTATCAGCTTCCACAGGCCTGGTGAAGGGCAGGACACTTGTAAAAATTCTGTGAGCCAATGGCTATGTGCACACTTCTTTAATGGCTAGCTAGCCATTACATATATCATACTAATCACATTTTCAGGAAACAGAAACACTGAATGGCACAGAACCTACTGCTCCGTTGTCACACACTCAGGTACCTGGGTCTTGACATGTGCAGTTTCGGGATTCCTGGGAAGATCTTTGATATATTTACTTCAGTTTATAAGTGGAATGCAGAAACTGTTTCAGATATGTCTGTATACACGGAGGAAGCAGTCAGAAGCAAAACAAGTGCTGAAGGTTATCACGTTTGTTTGCAACCAAGGCCAGTGCTAGTGATTGCCAAACCAAAGCTGGGCAGCCAGCTGTTGGCTGATTTGACTAAAGGACATTCAAAGTCTAAGGCTTCTCAACTGTCTTAAGAGTGTCTGAAAAAAATATCCATAAACTGGAGTTATTTTCATGTGTGTGTTTAAATGTTATCAATGTTATGTGGAAAAAAAAGTTCTTTAAAATTGCCGGTTGTATTAGGTTTAACTGCAGGGGTTTGGAGTTAAATAGCTATCACAGATTTTACAGAGATTTTGTTACCAATGACAGAGAGGTCCCTTGTTAGTTGAGTTAGTTACACAAACAGGAATTGGGAAACTCAGACACTTCTAAAAATAATGAGATGTTATACAGAAACCAAACAGGAAAGAATGCTTCAGTTCTTCTTTTTACACCATGTTTAGCTTAAATGAGTCAGCCTACCTGACTATCCTTTAATTAAATTTTTTGTCAAGGTGATTACACATTACCACATAACTAAATATCCAAAATACTTATGGAACATATATTTTCATGAAAGGTATGTTTTCATTAGCTAACATCTGTGTGTTGTAGTTGTTTTGCTACATCGGCATTTTTAAATATGCCTCACCTTTTAAAATGTTTCAAATTTTTCATTTTAAGTTATCAGTGTTGTAGTTTGGAATTAAGAACGTGACAAGCACATCTGTAGCTCAGGTAAAACATTTTAATAAAGGACTAATATTTAGTAGATAAAGAATAAGTGCATTAGTGTATCACTGACATGCTGATGACCAGTAGTTGTTCTTACACTTAATATTCTATTTTTTTCTCCATAACTCATCTACTTATCATCCTTGTAATACCTCCTTTTTAAAAGTCTTTCTTTGCTTTGGCATTTTGTGAAGACAAAAAGAAGGCAAGAAAGATATTTACATGCAAAATTTGTAGAAAACTACTATGTTGTTTTGCGACTGAGAATGTCAGACCAAAGGATTTCACTATACTTTTCACTTTGCAATTTCTTTATGAGTTCAGTAAGAGACATATGACCATGATTTGGCACATTGTTGTTTCATTTAATTTGCATCCAAGAGCCACAGAGCCATCTACCTACCCGCTTTTATATGTGCTGGTAGAGATATTAGAGAAGAATGGCATGTTCCTTGCTGTGACATATGCTTTCCAGGCAGGCTTAGTTGAATCACTTAACGCTAGATCCACAGAGACATCCAGACCCAGAGCCAACCTACGTAATTTTAAATTTGAATATGAAATGAAGTGAGTGTCCCTAGAAAGGGCTTTGATAATCTGATAGTCAGTATTTGCCTAAAAGGCAGGAAAATGTGTATCTGATTTCCTTGAGGTAGAAAAAAGAACTGAGCCCTGCTCTTCCTCATGAGATTACTACATTAAAGGATAGGTTTGTTGGTTTTTTTAATAAGGTGGACATACATCACAAGTTAGGGGTGCTTTTTGGAAGAGCTCAGTCCTGTCTATGTGCTTCAGTTGCTGGACAGAACTACTCACTATAGGCAAGGAAATACCTTATTTGAGGATCTCAACAGCACTCAGAAGGAGGTAGAAACCAATCTATTCAGGACTTTCAAAACAGTCAAGGCTCTCCTTTATATAATGCTTTTATCTAAGGACTTTAAAGCACTTAATAAAGTAAGTATCATTTCCTCATTTTACTGAGTGAGAACCCACAGAGGCACAGTATTTACACAGGGTACTTTACCTGTCTTCACACAGCCATGAGGCAGTCTCATTCCTTGTCCTTCCTTCCCGGCATACTCCAGGTTGTACCAATATTACTGTGGTCAGGATTGCTAGCTCAAACACCTCAACTCATAGCAACTGTTAAAATCAACCAAGATAATGTTTAATTAGGCCAAACCCTTTGAGATCCTAAGGTTTCTCTTCTACATATATATTCTAAAGTGAAAACAGTTTGGTTTTTTTTTTTTAGGCTTGGTTGAAGGTTTTTGAGACTGCTTGTTTTAAAACTTCTCTTTGAGAAAATTGCAGGAGATCATTTACTCTCTTTATGGCAGCAGTTAGTCTAAACAATCATTTTTTCCAAATCTAAAACTCAAACTACATCTGACTCTACACAGAGATGCTATTGAGTAGTGTTATAATGAGAAATGGCTGAGATGAAAAAACCTTGAGAGAATCAAAAACCAGTATTAGAATAAGGATGCCTTAGCAGTCAGACCTTTGAGAGCATTACAAATAGAGCAGACTGACGTATCAGGGTGTTTGGTCAGTTTTAGAGCTGAGAGCAGCAAAAGATTCTCTGGCTGCCTGGGCTTTCGTGTATTTAAAAAAAAATAAAAACAACCCAAAAAAACCCTAACCAAACAAAACCCCAGGATTACATACATTATTGTAAACAAACAATACTGCAACAAATAAACTTGACTGTTGCTGATCTCTTGGCATTGCTAAAATAACCTGTAAAAACACAAATGTGAATTAATAAGTGACCAATTTAACAGGTAAACAAAAAATTGATCAGGAGTATTCTAATGAAAGTGTGAGGAAAATTTTTTTGTTTTGCCAGCCTGAGCACAGACATGATCTTTGCCAGACGCAACCCTGCCAAGGAAGATCTAGGCTCCCATGTTCATGGCAAATCCTAGTGCAAGCAGTCCAGACCCCAGGAGCCCAACATCTTCCAGTTCCCTAGAGTTACTCAGCCACATTTTTATTCTAATATAGCTCTCTCTAAAGGGCTCTCTAAATGTTGCTGGACTCTCAAGTCCTGGCTGGAGTATGAGGAAACTTGAATTTTTTGCAAACCATGCTCTGGAGTCAGCATTTGATGACTCCCCACTTCACCTGCTGCAGAACACCGAGCAGCCCTGGCTCCAGCCCGGGCTCAGCTTCTGCATTTAGTGCTGAGTCCAAAAGCCAAAGCTGAGTCAGAAGCTAAGAAGCAAACCACTTTTAGTTTTCTTTGGAAATGTCTAATTTTCATACCCAGGAGAATAATGTTGACAGACTTTTATTCGTAATTCTAGAATTCTTTGAAAAATGCTTTTTCTGACTTCTGGCCATTTTGGTTCACAATGAAATCTATCTTCGAGATCCGATAACAGTTTGAAAAATGAGATAAAGCAGAGCCCACAGAGCGGGACCTTGAAGGATTTCAAGGAGCTTTGTACTGATCATAATAGCCAAGCTCAGATAAACAAGCATGAGCCTGGAGAAATACCTGCTTTCAGTAATGTTATTCTGAGTTATAATATGGAATAAAAATCAGTTTCTGCCAAAACCAGCATTCATGGGGTGGCAGCTGCAGAATTGTTGGCTCTCCTCTCTCTCCACCTGACCATGCTTTCCTTGGCACTGGAGTCGCAGCAGAAGCGAGGCAGTGCCATCCCTGCAGCTCCTGGGCCAGCAGCAAGCTCACCCCACACCATGGGAAGGGCATGGCACTGCCCTTTGGAGGAGACCTTCTGGCAGGACTGCTGGAGTGGGGCTGGGATGCAATGGTCGGAGTGCTCCCTCCTGTCTCTGCCACCCAAGTGTTTTTCCTCAGTTGGCCCATTTCTGTACCTTCCCCTGCACACACATGTGCATGGGCAGAAAGATGGTTTGGGATTGCCAGTATCACAGCAAGCTGGAAGAGATGGTCAAACCTGGCATGGTCAAACAGCCATCTGAAAGGGAAGAAGTATTATAGGGGTGTGGAAGAAGCTGGGGAAGATGTCTCCAACAGTTGTGTGCAGGTGACTGCTGGGATTACAGGGTCTTCACAGTGCCTCAGCGCAGGGTCAGCAGTGGGGGACAGGAGTGGTTTAGCCATGCTGACATGCTCGTTGTTTTCCCTCCATCCCAACCAGAGTCTGCTGAGGTTTGGTCTGGGATGGGCTTGATTTTTCACCTTCTTTGCAGGTTTATAGGTAGACATTTGAGGAAAACTAGGATAAGAAATTTGTGTAAGAAGGATTCATACACACTGGCACGTATAGAGACAGGGTGGTGAGACCACTGCAGCTGGAATGTGGTTTGAGCTGAGGCTGAAGGCATCAGTCACTGGGCATAAAGGAGGCCTGAGACTTCTTTGGGGTGGATGCAAGAGAGTGTTTTGGCCTACCTTGTACATCTCCATCTGCATTACATATGACAAAGTGGGGACATTTGCAAGAAATGAAATTTTTAAAAAAGTATTATGTGGTTTGTTACTTAAAATGCTTTATTAGTCTTCATTGGGCCTGATTAAATGTCTAGGACATGAATGAGTGAATGAATGAATGAGATTAAGTTAATGAAAGAGTGGCTTGGTTCTGGTGACTGTCATCCATTCTGGATTGTCCTGATCAAAATGAGTAAAGGTGTAAGTGCAGGAGACGGATGTGTGATAACAAACAAGACAGAGAAGGCTAGTTTGCATTATCTTGTCTTGCCATACAAATTAAATTAAAGGAAACCATTTGAAAAAAAAGAAATAAAATGCCCTTACACTGCATTTATAACAATGAATATCTACACCTGAATGATGGAGGCGGAGAAAGCACCATTTTGGAAAGGTTCTTGGGGGACGACAGATTTAAATATCAGAAGAGAAGGGAGATTCAGAAAACCACCAGCACTTGCTTCTTGAAGAAGGCGAGGAGCACTATGAGATTTTCTCTCTTCTTTGGAAAGAAGCAGACCATTGTCAGAAACTAAATACCACACTAACTGTAACAGTGGACTTGGTTTGCACGTCCTTTGTTGTTTTTTAATAACAAAATAATTCTATTCCTATATTGAGGTGTCACAGAAAAAAGAGACTTGAAGCAGAAATTTAAATATGATTAGCTTGTTAGTGGTGGGTTTTAGGAGACTTATTTTTTTCCCTCTGCTTCCATCCTATTTTATTTTTTTTTTTTTTAAATTTCTCCAGGGCATGTCATAGATAGTGAAAAATCTCAATGGAGACCCACAGGTATCGCTGCTGTTTAGTCAGGCTTCATATTGGGCTCTAATGGTTTTAGATAGAAGACCAGATGGAGAGCATTTGTTCACTAGTCGGTGCCCTTGCCTCAGAGTTCACCTCAAGTTGTTTTCAGAAATTCTCACTTCATGCACATTACTTATTTATATCGTCACTTTTTTTTTTCCCACTTCATAGATAATTGCTACTTAATTGATATTGCCTTTATACAAGGCTCCACAATAGCAAGCAAGAAGACACACTGCTAAATAGAGGAATCATTAATCTGTGTATATATTCTGTATTTCCTTTAAAGATGGGCTGGAAATAAGCAAAGTCATTAGTAGTTTGTTTGCAACAGTGTATTTATGAAAGCTCTATGGAGAATGTGTCAACAGTCAGTATGTAACAGAGCAATTAACACAGTACTTTTGTACTTTTGACTGTTAGCATGGGAGTAAACAGAAGCAGATGTGAAGTGTTTGTGCCGTTAGTATTCACAGACTGTTCTGACATATGCAAATATAACTAATGCTTACAGAGCTTGCAACCCTTATTGTACCATGACCTTACTTACCAAACCCTGGGACAGGACTGCTACATTTGCATGCTTTCCTAATAATTATTAACAATACGCAGATACAACCTTTTTGTTCTTAAAACATTACTGACTGCAATGGTAAGGCTGCACAGATAAATGTGTTGATAATGTTAGGCATACATGGCTTGGTTTAGACACTGTTTTTTTTCAATGTAAATAGAGAACAAATAATAAAGAAGTAATGAAAAATATGTATAGCAAGATAGAACAGGAATCACCTCAGAAATACTGTTTCAGATCTAATTATACAAGCCCATTGACATTCAATAGTTAATAATACATGCATCAGATTCTGTGTATTTAGGACAGAGTTCAAAATAAGACCTTTCATTGCCACAGTCTTAAAATGTATGTCTTGCTTAAGCGCTGTTAAAATAGGATAGTGACACTGAAATTATTTTCTGCCCTGTAAAAAGAAAAAAAAAAATTGCATGCTTGACCTCGTAAAATCACCTGCATTCTGGGGAAAAAAAAAAAAAAAAAAGAAAAAAAAAAGAATAAAGAAGGCTTCTTGTGTTCAGTTATTTCTTATGTGAACTATATATATCTGATATGCCTGGAGTTACTACAGTGATTTTCATCTTCAAATACTGTCTTAAACCTAGCTATGTTACACAGGTGAAGGTCAGATGAGATTTTTTTTTCATATTTTCTGTTACAGATATGTGTTTCCAGAATAGGGATTAAACAAAGCTGAATGAAAGTACTGAATTTATAGTGATGTTTGGTATTATTTACTACATTGAAAATGTTTTTCCTAGAAAGAAAACAATTTGTAGAAAATATCACCAAAAAAATATTGACAGGACATCTCTTCAACTGTGTTTCGCTCTCTGAAGGCAGAAACAATACACCCTAACCACACTGCTTTTCTGTTATCTTTAAGATCATAGTGGCTCATGAAATTAAAATCCTCTTTTGCAAGTGAATATATGCTTGTTTCCATTTGGTTTTCCCCACTGTAAATCAGTTTTAGCAAGTCTTGCCACACAATGTTCTGTTTCTTAGCTGGACCAGCAACGCAGCATCTTCTTACTTTGCCTCTGCTGGGGGAAAAGCCCTGTTGTAGCATGAGCAGGGAGTAGAGGCTGGGGTGAAGCACCACCACTCCCCAGGATGCAGAGGCAGGAAGGCACTGGACTGAGGGCTCAGAGTACAGGTCCTGGGGAAGATGTTACTGCATCTGGACATCTGGGATGCTGTCAGTCCCACGTAATTGGATTCAAATAATCCATGTTTCTGTATTCATTGTTGTAAAGAAAGTGTCTTGCTCTACTACTGCCACTAATGGAAACATTTTCCATAAAATATTTCATTTGCATACTTGGGATTTCTTGACTTGTCAAAATCATAGGGACAAGCTGAGTTTTTGAAGGTTGCGAGATATCCAGATGCTTGGGAAAGTGGTGAGGGTGTTAAAGATGTCTAGAGTTTTTCCTTACCAGAAGTTTTAGTTCTGTGTTATGGAAGTATGTTTTGTCTTCCTTTTTTTCTTTATTTTTCAAGTTGCTGATAATATTTGAGATAGCTGGAAAAGTTAGTTGTTCAGGAGGCTGAAGCTGGTTTTTCAAATTTCTTTTGATTCTTCTTCTTTTTTTTTTTTTTTTTTTTTTGTGTGTGTGTGTGTGGCTTTGACACCTGAAAAGCACAGGTGTTACAATTAATTGCAGACATTTATTTTCTCATTTGGAAAGCTGTGTGAAATAATTGTAATCATAGCTTTCCATTTTTCTTCTCTGTCTTCTTTTTTAATTTGAGAGATACCACTTGCTAAATAAACAACAAGTTCTGAAGAAATTAATGCCAGGGATGAGAAGGTTAGTAAAGTTGGTTAAAATAAATGCCATTCAGTATTACTTTGCTATTCAGTGCCTTATCCCTAAAGTTGGACCAGAGTCTAAATTACAGAAGCATTTTGAAGTAAATATTTATACTGTAAGCAGTCAAAGATATTGTATACTGTTGTGGGCTAATGCCAAAGCAAATACAGTAGATGAGTTTATCTGGACCCTTTAGTCCCAATGTGCCCCAGGGGTTCCAGCTGTTCCACCAAGCACCAAGTCTGAGAGTGACTTTCCTCCAACTTTCTGATTCATCTCATCAACTCGCTTGCGTATCTAAATAATCATTTGTCCGCAGCTGCAGGCAATCAGCACTTTGTGCATACAATGTAGATTCCCAAGTCAAATTACAAGACAATGAAAATACATGTAATTACATGTTGGCGTGCTAGTCTAAATATAATTTACACTTGGGAGAAGGGAAAGAAGAAAGGATAGTAACAGGTGAATAAGAAAACAAAGAAATACATTTTAGAAATCTTTCCTGATCTTGGGTCTTGATCCTGATACTTCAGCAAAACAGATATACTTATTTACATTATGTTTACTTAAACGGTTATTTGTGAATTAGCAGGTTCAGCTTTGTTTGAGGAAGTACTAAACGGCCTATGATTTTTTCAGTGTTCAACTGAACATTTGGGGAGAAAAGTCAAATCTGTGTATTGTGATTGCCAATGCATTTAAATATCAGTGTAAAATTATGAAGACTTTCCTGTGAATTTTAATATAAAAAAAACACACAGAAATACTTTCTTAAACAGCTTTCTGTGTCCGATTTATTCCCTTGAAAAGATTCAGATCACGTTTTCTTTGCAGGTGTGAGACATCTGCCAAATTTCTTTTTTAAAACACATGATCTGCCACCTTCCAGGCAGTCATGGCCGAGTCACCATGAAAAATTGCTCAGGGACAACCCCATGTCCCTAATTGCAGAATGCTCTGACACCTTTTTAATGGATCTTACTTTTAAGACACCCGATTTTCATTGATGTGCAGCATATAATCCCATGTTGCTTTGACAATCACCCTGTTTAGGAGTGCCTGTTCAGTGCTGTCTGGAGTAGACAAGCCCAAATTCTTGTCTGGGAAAGTTAGCCAGCCTGAATATTCAAGGGACTCATGCTGTGAACTGCCTGTATCATCCAGCAAATCATGCATCAGCCATTTGGCCACCTGGTAGTCATGGCTTTGGATGAGAAGCAACTTGCTATGTTTAGAGAGGCTGGTGTGGCTCTGAATGTGATTTGGTACAACTTCTTTTTCTTCTTTTTTAGTTTCTCTTGATCAATTTTTAAGTGTAATATTATTTTAAGCTTTCACAAATTATTTCATTGTTGACAAGCAGATGCATTTTCTGAAAGAGGTGTCTTAGACTGAAATGCATACTCATTCCCAGTTCCTTGATCTGTCAACCCCTCTCTGACTAATCTCATATTATTCTGTTTTATAATTCGTTGGTAAAAACTGAAATTCAGCATTTGTAATGCTTGACCCTGAAAAAAAGATCTGCTACCATAAAGAATTATTAGTGAAATCTTTTCCCAAAGAACCCTTTTTTATGTCATAAGACAGATGACTTTTGGGTCCAAATACATACACACAGTTAATTTACACAGACCTATACATGCAGTGGACATAATGAAATGTTATTTTGCTTTTAGTATTAGGTATAGGAATTTTATGTTCATTTAATGTCTTATTTTGTTGTATCTTTTCTTATGGAATGTTTTTTAAAGAAAATTGAAAAATTCATTTTACAGTCATGTTACCTATAGAAAGTACATATATTAATTTTTTTCCTTAGCATTGCTTTTTGAGTTTTGTTAAAATTGCACTCTGAAATTAATTATAATTTATTTTATTGGGTTTTTTGGCCTATTGAGTGTGTAACTTGAAGAATTCAGATATACTGAATTCTAATTTGCCATTATTTTTATATTTGAAATGGTAATTTAATAAACTTTAGGGTAATGCATGGCATTTCTTGCTAACTTTTGTATTTTCATCACGAAATACATTTTCAGTGGCAAAAGCTTCTCTCTGACACCAAACTTATTATAATCTGTTATTTCAAATTGTGTGAATATAGGGTGAGATTCTGTTCCTGCCTTTATTTACTACATAAAATACCTGGAGCTGCATTAAAAGCCTTCATTATATTACATGTTTCCCTGCAGCATACAGACAGCCACAAAACAGGTGTCTGGAGGCATCTTTGTGAGGATGAAGGCGAGGAGGCAGATGAGACCACAGAGTAGGGAGAATGTTACAGAGCTTAGGACTTCCCTAAGAGTTTGCTATCATATAGACACTTTCTCTTTATTACCAGGAACCTCAAGCACATCAGGAACAGGAGTCTTAAAAGAATCTGCCTTTCCCCTAGTTCTTGTTATGCTGAATAAGAGCTTAACAAGTTCTAGTAAAATCTCCATCACCGATACTTTTAGCAGGACAGAATGAGCAGCTGAAGCTCCACCGCAGCTGCTTAGACCTGCAAGAGGAATTAGTTCCTCATTAAACAATGATGTTAGATGATCCTATAGCCTCTTCTGAGCACAGGGAAGATAACAGAGGAAAACTGTTTCTTTGTGGAAGCTCCTTCAACTGTTCAGAGCCTGTTCAGTTCTGTCCTCAAGCTGACTCTTAAAAGCCATTAAAATGCACAAAAGAATGTGCAGATAATGAACAACCATGGGCTTCATGGAGGAATTTTGGGGTGAGATATGTTAAGCCTAGACTTTGTCTGTTAGCCTGACTAATCAGCATGGTTCCTTTGGTCCCTTTGGGCCTCAGAGGCTTTATTTTTTTTAATTGGGGCATCAATATGCACATAGCTGAGTTGAGCAGCGCAGACATCCCTGTTGCACACACCCACTGGGGACAAAGCTAGCCAGGGGACCAGGCTCCGTGCTACGGCCCTAAGATAAGAGCATCACCCTTGCTCAGCTTGTGTGGATGTGCTCCTGGGCTTGCTGTGGCTGGACTTTATCAGGGAGCTGTGTGTTCACCAGAGATCCCTCTCTCACGTGTCTGATGAGGACTTAATTGGTCCATACAAAGCAGAACCTTTTCTGCTGTTGTGAGGATGAGAGGACCCCAGCCTCTGTTCCCACAGCTGACAGCTACAAAATTCAATGGCACCAAATGGTCAAGGAGGAGTGCTTTCAGGACTGAAATTTTTTTTCTTTTAATTCTCAAATTCATATTTTTTTCCAGAAGATGATTTTTCTTGCTAGTTCACCATTTATGCTCAACTAACAATTCTCAGACTAGCACACATGTACGCTATGCTCAACAAAATGTGACAGTATCACAGGTGCAAGGTATGGAGATTTCTATTTTGTACAAATGGGTTTATGATATAAATTTATTTAAATTTCTTGCTAAAGGCAAGACTCAGGACTTCTGAATGTTAAATCAAGATAATAATACAATACAACCAGAGAGAGATCAGCTGAGTCTCAAGCAATGACACGAGAGACAGACCCAACAGAACAGCAAAATAAGCTTGTAGCCAAATAGTCTGCACAGACTTGTCTCATATGATAATCTGTGCCTGTACATCTTAGGCACATCAAAAGCAGACAAAGTGTCAGTACCTTTAATTTACAGTTGGGGACCTGATGTTCAAAAGGACAATGAGACTTGCCCTTGTTCACAACACAGAGACTCTGAGTCCCCTGAATTTGGACTTCCAGTTCAAGCATCATTTTCAGCCTGCAGGTCTAGGGCAGAGCCCGAGGCAGGTCCACACCAACAACTTCAGCCTCTGTAATTCTGCTGGCTAACCGACACGAGTGTACCTGCAAAGACTCCAAATACCACAATACAGAAAAAAATAGCGTGGGAAAAAAAGTTATTTTCCTTGCTACATCCTGTGTTGGGTTTTCAACGTAAAAACTCCTTCTGGTGATGTAAGTGCATCTTCCCCAGGGCCCTGGGGTTGGTATGTGGGAAAGGCTGGCCTGCAGATCCCCTGGCCGCTTGGATCCTGCAGCTCAGCTTGGTGGGATTCTGCCGCATGCACCGAAGCGAGCAGCTGCATCAGCTACATTTGTGGCCTCCCCAAACCTCTTGCCTGCTCTTTTGACAAAAGTTATCACCCAATACCAGCAAAGAAAGAAATATATGTGCACTCTTTAACCCAGCCACTGCATTTCACCATCCAGAATAATAACACAAGCTTACCCTTATTTGTGATTTAGACTAATACACTGGGACACATGCAGGACTGCCCCAAGTGCAAGCAAACATTCCCTTTTGACATTTCTGTTGTGAGGATGGTAAATACCATAAGCTGGACAGAGCTCCAAGCTAGGGCAGCATTTGCATTTACTCCGACAGTAGCTGAAGTTAGTGAATATGTGGATAACATAAGTATTTTCCAACCAGCTGGGCCAAATAAAATTCAAGCACTCGAGAGAAACAGATGAAGCAATAGTAGAGCTGTTATTTCCAGAAACTTCTGGAGCCAAAGGGAAGTCCCGGAAGACTACAACAATACAGCTGTAGTGACCATTTTGAAAAAGGGGGAAAAAGAAGTTATAAAATTAGAAAATTAGTTACAAACAGGCAATCTTCCTTCAGGGACCAAAAAAAACTGTAGGCACAGATAAGCAAGCAATAGATGAGAAAACAGGTAAAAATAATTAAGATCAGTAAAAACCAGTATGGATTTGTCAAAAGCAAACAAATCAAACCATCCTAATCATCCTGTATGACAGCATAAGAGAGTATAGCAGAGAATAGTGAATGTCATATATCTTGACTTTAGTAAATCTTTTTGAAACTTACTTCACATGATAATCTTAAAAGCAAGGTAGGGAAACATAGCTTTCATGAAACCACTATGTAATGAGTGAAAAACTATACTCAGAGTACTTATTGCTGGTTCACTGTCAGGACTGGAAGAATGCATGGAGTGGGCTTGCACAGAGGTCTGTCTTGTGATATTGTGTTTCAGTATTTTTGTTAATGACCTGGATAACAGAAAAGAGAGTTTGCTTATTAAACCTGCAGATCACACCATGTTGGAAGCGTTGTAAGGATGCTGGAGAGCAGGAGCAGGAATTCAAGAGTATTTTGACAAATTTGAAAAATTATGGCAATACCATATTATTTATGGAGTTCAATGTCCACTTTACCATTGTTAAAGCTCAGTATTAAAATCACAATTTTATTCTCATCTAGATAATTTTTTGGAGTTGTGCATGCTTCCAGAATAAAATAGAAACATACTCTATTCCTGTACCCTAAAATAACTGTGGGTGGAGTTGTAGACAAAAGTCATGAGTTTTTTATGAATTGAGACTTCAGATAATTTCCTTAATCTTTGATAATTTCACATTCCAAGTCAAAATAAGACTCTCTAGACTATATCAGTAGGAGTACATGAAACTAAATGGCATAAATTCAGCCTCACGCCTCAGTGCCTCAGTGCATACCTTAGGTATAAATACTTTTTCATAAAGGCCTGCTGTACAGCATCACTAAATTATACAAACTCGATTAATGTGGAATCAATGTGGGTTCAATTTAGCAACTTGACAAACCTTGGCACCATGCTACATACATTATTTGTACCATGCTGTTCTAAGAAACATGCTTTTTAAAAAATAATTTACCTAAGTAGCGTGAATCACTAGCCTGAAAATAAATACAGAGACCCTCAGTGGGTCCTTGATGCCTCCATTTTCATTAGGAACTTTAACATTTATCTCTTTGTTTTATGCCTGTTACATAGAATTATAGTCCCCCCTGGAGACATTAGATTAGGGATTATAAAATCAATGTGGTGTAAAACCATTGTTCCAGCACTTTCAAGCCATCCCCACAGAATGAGAAAAGGGCAGCTGGACCCTGACCCATGGTGCAGGACAACATTGCCCAGCTGAATGATCTCTTCAGGAACTGCTAACTTGACAGCCTGTGTAAAGTTAGATAAGGGGTGATGTTAGTGTTCACTGAGATATAAATAATTATTCAGTTCACCAAGCAAGGTAGCACTGCACCCTGCAGGACTTAAATCAGACAGCTCAGTACGAGCCAAAAAGCGCTGGATTCACTGCCAGTTTATTCAGCTTGATTAAGACTCCAGACTTGGTCAAGTAGAGTTGACTTTCCTAAAAACAAATAATTAGAATGGGTAGCATCTGGAAGGATTACATTCTTACAAGGTCTCATATTCCTATGTACACAAATACATTATTTTTCTGTGATACAAACATTCACTTTAAATCCAGTGACTATTTCTGTATGTATTAAGAGACGGCTGAAAAGACTGGCTCAAAAAATCTGCTCACCCATAAAACAAGTGTAGGCTGAAATCTTTATTAGGGTAAATAATAGTGTTGCTTTTTAACCCACTACATCACACAGCACAGTCTATCTTTTCTATTCAGCTCTAAAAAGGGGCAAAAGTGGTAAATTACCCCATGGAAAACCATACGTTTACGGTCTCTGTCCTAATATGCATAACAAAGAGGTTTGGATAATTCAGAGGGTTTATATAAACATATGCTTATCCAAACCAGTTAACCAGGTTAAAAAACCTCCAGTTGCTCTAAGAGCTATTCAATACTTCTGTGAATCTTTGTTGACCTGTACTTAAATATAATAAGCCGATTCAAACAATGTGATCTATTTCGGTTACTAATTGCTAAAATCATCATGAACCTGAGAACAAAGTTAAGAGTATTTTCCAACAATTTCAACAGCTTACAGATGTCATCAACTTCTGCCATACACACGGCACAGGAACAAAACTAGTGTCATGCATGTCCGAACATTGCCACTGCTGCACGATGTTGTGAGAGACAAAAAATACAGCACGAACTGTTTCGATACCAGAATAATTATCTTGTAAAGATGGTTTGATATTGTTTACATAGTAAATTTGGTTTAATTACTGCAACTCAAAATGTTTTAAAACAATTTAAAACATTCATCTGCATATTTAATTACATAGATGTCTTTGTACTAACCAATACAATGCCTAGGAAAACAGATGTCAATGTTACTGTTTAGGGCAACGTTACATTTGAGAGGTGTTGCAGTGAAAGTCTAAACATCACATGCATTTCTTGATGAAAACCTTTTCTTCAGTAAGAGCATCAAGAGAATAGTGCTGGCATGATACCTCTCCTATAACTGCTCGGTTTTCATGCTCTCTAGTCTAGTTTAAATCGAAAGGAAACTATTGCAAAGGTAATATATTTTTTTCTATTATTTTATGTTGGCAACTTTTCTTCAAAAAGCTGTAGGTTCAGAACAGATGTACAAAACCCACATTCTTCCTTTAAGCTTTGACTGCAACAGAGGAAGTCGAGCGGGACAGCAGTGTCAATGCTCCTGTTGTTCATGGCCAGCCAAAGCCTGGCCACTGCTTGTGATGGCTTCCTCACACGCATGTTTTCACTTGAAAAGTTTTTGTCAAAAAGTAAGATGTTAGGCAGCTGGTATGCGAAGTGGCTCACTTTGTGCTGGCCCTCCTGTCCTCTGCCTAAAGCCCAGGCACGTGCTCCCACCACACTCATTAGAAGGTAAAGAGGCCCAGTCCCTTGGCTCTCCTGAAGGCAACTGCTCATCACAAAGGAAGGACTTTAAAGTTGAGCTTCTGACTGTACCTTTGCAAAACCTCTGAACATTTTTATTTCACAAAATGGTAACGCATGCATTTTCTTGCCTCCCACAGTCTGTTTTTCTTCACAGTGACTTTCAAGTCCAGTAAAGTATATTCTTTTTTGCTTAATATATTTTGAAAGTAATGAATCAGAAATATGTTTTGTTCATGAAGGAAATAATGTAATTTTTCTCTTTTAGCCAAAAAAACACCTAAGTTTCCCTAAGACCTTTATTCCTGAGTGTAATAAATTAGAGCAATTTCAGCTTGTTCTTACCAGAAAATAATATAGGTGTCCATTGTGGTGAATTCGAATTTTATACCCTAAATTCAAACTTACATCCTCAAAACTCCAACTCTGTTAACACTTAATTTTGTAGGCATGTAAGGACCCTGGAGTAGATCTGTATTGTACATTAGGGACCAGTCCAGGGAGGATGAAAGTCATAGATGAGGTACTATGTCTACGGATTGCAGGAATATAGGATAGTTGCGTACAAAAGCTATCGTAAGATTTGGACTCCCAAACTACCCACTTCTGTTATAACAAAACTCATGCCCAAGCAAGATAGATAGTGGGGATGCAGGGGCTTGGTTTTATGTTTCAGAGGTATCAAGGATATCCTTTACTTTCACCAGTGAGGTTCTTCAGGCACCAAACATGCAGAGCTTCCCCAGCCAATGAGGAAACTTGAACTCACATCTCCTGCTTTTCTGGAGGCTACCTTAAGCATTAGGGTCTAGGGGATTTTAGAGTGAAACTTCACCTTTTCTCCCAGAATAATCCAACTCCAGGAAAACATAGAACAGAACAAAAAAAAAAAAAAGCATGCACACCAATATGACCTCTCTTTCAGCATATTAGCATGGAGACAGTGTCACCTCTGTGTGGCTATACAGATTCCAGTCCAAATCTGGCCCCATTCCAGCAGCTTGGAGCAGGGACAGAAGCTCAGTCCCATCTCACCTTCCACACAGATGTGTACTGTGTTTCACAAAGACCACTTTTTTTTTTGTGGATATAGCACTTAATTTTTAGTTTGAAAAATAACACTTCTATCTCATACTTTTTTTCACAACACGAGCTGAAGACGAGGTGGCTAAGAACCAGTAAGTCAAGGCAGGACACAGAATCACAGAATCACAGAATCACAGAATGTTAGAGATTGGAAGGGACCTCGAAAGATCATCTAGTCCAATCCCCCTGTTGGAGCAGGAACACCTAGATCAGATCACACAGGAACGCATCCAAGCGGGCTTTGAAGGTCTCCAGAGAAGGAGACTCCACAACCTCTCTGGGCAGCCTGTTCCAGTGCTCTGTC
Organism: Pterocles gutturalis; assembly: GCF_000699245.1. Classification (NCBI taxonomy): domain Eukaryota; kingdom Metazoa; phylum Chordata; class Aves; order Pterocliformes; family Pteroclidae; genus Pterocles; species Pterocles gutturalis. The sequence continues at coordinate 16 of NW_010112903.1, read as the reverse complement.
ACCCTCACTGTAAAGA
>NW_010112902.1:402-939 GCF_000699245.1 Pterocles gutturalis | reverse complement strand
GTGGGTGCAGCCTGTCCCTGGGATGCACAGTGGCCTCCATCCCTTCAGAGAGGTCCCAGTGTGTGGGCATCCGACTCCTGTCCCTTCCCTCCTGCTCCCAGACCTCCAGGGGGGAGTTTCCCTCAAGAACCCGGGCGAGCAGCCCAGTTCTTCCCGACTGGTCATTGCCTCCACTGGGGCCTTGGGAAAACAGCCCGTAAACAGGCAGCTGGAGAGCATGAGTCACAGCGACCAAGAGGGAAATAAACGCGCGAGGGGAATTTGCAGCGGGCGTTGGGTCATGGGGATGGATCCAGCCTCTCCCAACAACGGTGAGTGGCTGGGACGTGGGGGCGGGCCTGTGGGGGCGGCTTTTTCAGGAAGGGGGTTTATCCCACCGGCAGGACTATGTCCAGGCGAGCTGCAAAGTGGAAATCCAACCTTCCTCCCCCACCAAAAGCATCCCCGGATCTGTGCTGGTTTCATCCCAAGGGCTGAGCAGTCACTGTCCCCAAGGTGGCTGCGTTTCAGCACGCAGCACCCTGCCCCTCGAGCCGT
>NW_010112902.1:0-231 GCF_000699245.1 Pterocles gutturalis | reverse complement strand
AAGCACGAGTGCTACCTTGCGGCTAATCCCCCTGGGGACACCAGTGATGCCTCTGGTGACACCAGTCACCTCTGTGAGCGTGGTATTACCATCCCAGTTTGGGGACTGGTAGTCCAAGGTGGCAAGAGGTGTACCCAGGGTCCGAAAAAGCTTCTGTTTTTCCTGGCATCGCGTGAGGCTGGAGGGACATCCAGGGCGGGGGGCATGGGAGCGGGTTTGCCAGGGGTGGGG
>NW_010112901.1:0-2377 GCF_000699245.1 Pterocles gutturalis | reverse complement strand
GCTATTTATGAAGAAGAAAGGAAAAAAAATGAAGAGAGTTAACTTTAGGCAGTCTGTGCTTAAACCACAACAGGAGACTTAATAGCAGCCTTCCAGTACCTGAAGGGGGCCTACAGGAGAGATGCGGAGGCACTCTTTATCAGGGAGTGTAGTGAGAGGACAAGGGGTAACGGGTACAAGCTAAAAGAGAGTAGATTTAGACTAGACATTAGGAAGAAATTTTTCACTGTGAGGATGGTGAGACACTGGAACAGATTGCCCAGGGAAGTTGTGGATGCCCCATCCCTGGAGGTGTTCACGGCCAGGCTGGATGAGGCTTTGAGCAACCTGGGCTAGTGGATGGTGTCCCTAGGGGGTTGGAACTTGATGATCTTTAAGGTCCTTTCCAACCCAAACCATTCTATGATTCTATCATTCTTTTTTTTCCCCACTTCTTTTACCACTCTGTAGCGCCTTGACATCACGCCTGAGGGACGGGATACCATCCAGAGGGATCTTGACAAGCTGGAGAAGCAGGCCCATGTGAACCTTACAAGGTTCAACCAGGTCAAAGTGCAAGGTCCTCCACCTGGGTCAGGGCAACCCCTGGTACCAACACGGGCTGAGGGATGAAGTGACTAAGAGCAGCACTGAAGAGAAGGACTTGGAGGTCCTGGTGGAAGAAAAGCTGGACATGAGCCGACAATGTGCATTCACAGCCCAGAAAGCCAACCATATCCTGGGCTGCATCAAAAGAAGCATGACCAGCAGGTAGAAGCAGGTGATTCTCACCCTCTACTCCACTCTGGTGAGACCCCACCTGGAGTACTGCATCCAGTTCTGGAGTTCTCAGCACAGGAAGGACATGGACCTGTTGGTGCAAGTCCAGAGGAGGGCCACAAAGATGGTCAGAGGGCTGGAACACCACTTCTGTGAGGACAGGCTGAGAGAGCTGGGGTTGTTCAGCTTGGAGAAGAGAAGGCTCTGAGGAGACCTTATAGCAGCCTTCTAGTACCTGAATGGGCCAGGGCATGTAGCGATAGGACAGGGGGTAATGGTTTTAAACTAAAAGAGGAGAGGTTTAGACTAAATATGAGGAAGAAGGTGTTCATGGTGAAATGCTGGAACAGGTTGCCCAGAGAGGTGGTAGATGCTCCATCCCTGTAAACATTTACGGTCAGGCTCGATGGGGCTCTGGGCAACCTGATGTAGTTGAAGACATCCCTGCTTATTGCAGGGGGGTTGGACTAGATTACCATTAAGATCCTGTCCAACCTGAACTATTCTATTATTCTATCACCCAAGAGTCTTGGGAAAAAAGGGAAAAACCCCACCAACCATTTGGATCAATCACGAGCCCTAGAGGACCAGCACACCTTCCATAAACTGTCATGTAATGAGAGAAAATTATTCTTTTATTGAATTTTATTAAATATTAATCCAGACCTCTTGATTCACACAGCCATGAACATGAGCTATCATTTTTTATATAAACCTTAAAATAAGGAGTAGCAGGTGACTGCTTCAGTGCAAAAAGGGCTATTACTGGGAGCTAAGTAATTGCTGCAGGAAGTCAGAACCTTAGAAAATCTGTTACAGTCCTGGATTACGTATAAGGTAGTGAGGATTTGTTAGCTACTAGGGATAGGAGGCACAAATGTATATAATGAAAAATACGCTTGATATGAAGGTCAGAGAACTGGACAAACACTTGAAGTCAGCAGCTGAAAACCAAGATAAATGTTGCAAAGCGGAATCTAGCATCCCATGAAGCTGGAGGAAAACAAAACAAACAAACAAACAAACACCAATAAAAACCCAATGTCCTTCCCCCACAAATACAAAAAAAGCTCTCCAGGACCTTCCTCTTCTCAACAATAAGAGTTAATAAAGACCTGCTCTTTGCACAGTGATTATATATATAGCTTGGTTTTCACTGCTGGTGCAGTTGCAGCTTTATTACAGGTTCTTAGCAGATAAAACACTCTGCAACTGGTTACCTTATGTGCAAACACAACAAAAGGTAACACCTGGTTTCCAATTACTTATCAGAGCAAAGTACTCCTCAACATATAAGTGATCCTTCAGAATTATTTACCCATTACTTCCCAACATTTTTGGAACTGACTATGCAAGCCTACAACTAGCTGACATGTAGAACCTAGAACAATACTGTATCACCACAGAAGAAAGAAATCACACAGCTAAGACAGCAAGAAGTGGCTAAAAGCAGTAGGAACAAGAAAGGAACCAACCTTACTAGGTTGGATGCAAATCATTACTCAAGCCATTAGCAAGAATACTCTAAAGAGCAAACTGTCAGAGAAGATTAAGGAGGGTTGGATACTTCTGTCCTCATATATTCACCTAATACAGAATCACAGAATGTTAGAGATTG
>NW_010112900.1:0-3507 GCF_000699245.1 Pterocles gutturalis | reverse complement strand
CACACTCACTGGCTGCTGGTACCCGGAGGGCAGGACGATGCTGCAAGCAACGTTAACCCCTTCCTGAGCGTCTCGAGTGCCAGTTGGGTAACACAAAGGGACCTTTGCGGGGCTGAGCGTTGGCCACGGGTGTCTGTGCAGCTTTGGGGTGCCTTCTGGGAACCAGTGCTCCTGTTAGAGGAGCTTGGTGGGTCCTCCTGGGGCCAAATCTGGCTGCTTTGTTCTCCCAAAACAGCAGCAAGAAGCCGAAAGAGAGCTTCAGAGCTGAACCAAGGGTTTACTGCCTGTGTAGGTTTTTGGGACAAGCAGTTTATTGAAAGTTTAGGTTATAGCAAGGGTGGTGCCAGCCCGACCATCCGTCGCTCACATCTGCAGTGGTGGTGACGAACCGCGCGGTCACACTGGGCTGCTTGCTCGAGCACAGATGTGCAAGGGAAGGGGTGATGTTTTGCTAGTGTGCTAGTTCTATCAAGTTTTTGGTTTTTTTTTTTTTTTGCTAGAAATGTGCTTGTTACAGCCCCTGACATGAGGATAGCCTACAAACGGCATGAAACGGTGGCAAACTGGGCCACTAGACTGGACAGCCACTGCAGGCTCGCCTTCCCAGACCTCACTTTGACCCCCCGGGGCGAGCCCTGCACCCGCTCTGTTACGTACACACAAATCTTTGTAGATTTGCAGAGGCTGTTGCCAAATCTTGAGAGGTTTTCGCTCCAACAGCCAATGAGGAAATACCTCAAATTCTTATTTTTCTGAACAAAGTCCTCCCAGCAATGCCACTGAAAACAGGGCTTTAATTCTTGTTTGTTTATTTGTTTTCAAATAGAAGAGCTGGGTGCCAGTGGTCTGCCTGGACCCGGTGTCCCCGCTCTCCTCCCCAGGACCTCCAGCCCTTTCCTCACTCCATCACTCAGGAGGATGCGTTGGCAGACGCCGGGTACCGCTGGTCCCTCCCGCGGGGTCCTGGGTCTCTGCGCTCAGGTCCCCTTGCCAGTGGCTTGTGCCAGGGGTGACAGCAGGGTCCCCGCAGGGCTGGGCACTCCCGAGCGCCCTGTGCTGGTGACTGGGCTGTTCCCGATCTTACCTGGAGCATCCTCAGTTAAGGAGGGGAGCGGTGAAGTGCACAGGCACCCAGCAGCACCAAGACCTGGATCCTAAGGATGCTCTTGGGCTTCTCCTCCAGCTGGTCCAGGCAGCTGACGTGCCAGTCTGAACATCAGCCCAGTGAATTGAAAACCTAACCCATTTCATCTCGTCTTGGCATTCCCTTTCGTCTCTGAACCCAGTATTGGGAGTATACTTTTTGGCTCATGGTTTTACAGACTTTACTAGAAGCCATAAAAGAGGAGTAACCAGGCGTAACGTGGTTGGTAAGTCTGGGGCTGGGTACGCTGAGGGTCACAGAATCTTGCGTGTGGGTTGCAGCTCATTACTGTGACCATCCCCCGCTGTTTGCCACCCCATCCTTCGCCCTTATGCTACCAGGCTCTTTTTCTAACATCTTAAATTCTGCTCCGCTATGGAGAAGCAATAGCTTCTATGACATCTATTAGCTTAAGTTCATAAGGAGCTTGGGCATCTGGTCTGAATGGCTGCTAGATACTACTTTCATAAACAGAAAATGAAAATCATCCCTTTAAATTGCCTTTTTAAAGTCGTCCTGTGCCGCAGGAGAATTCCCCCGCGAGCAGAGCTGGCGGTAAGAGCAGTATCAGCATCCGCTGGAGGTTGCTGGCAGAGTTATCTTTCCACTGACTTTCCTAAGCTGATTTATTTATGGACACTGGACGGGACTAAATTAGACTGGAACGTGGGTAAAGAAAAGATGACTGACTAAAGCCTTCATTGTAATAAAATGAAGTATTTTCAGAAGAGAAACACTACGCAGGATTAGTTTTTTCTATCTCGTGTATTAAAAGGGAGCGTATAGAAAAAAATGCCTTCTCCCTTCAGCCAAGTGAAGCATTCAGTTTACAGAGGTGATTAACCGTGGAAATTTGCTGAGTATACTCTATTACGGCATAATCTTCTCCAGGGATAGATGTGGTCCTCAAGACTGTTGGGGTCCACTTACTCCTTTTCCTCAAGTGCCCTTGAGACCCACTTTCAGGCTAATGGCCGCAGGTTTGTTGTGCTTTCCAGGCTGATCCCAGTTTCCAGCCCTTCAGTTAAACAAGCCCTCGATTGATACAGATATATTTTTTTAAATGCCGTGTCTCTGGCTGGCTGGATGAATAAAGGACTAAATGCCCCTCCAGCATCATCGAGCTTCTGCAAATGGCTCGACCCTTGGTGGAGGCTTTGCCGTGATGGTGCGGGGACAGCCACAGCATCTCGGCGGTGGCACATCCTTCCCAGCACCGCATCCTCCGCCACGGGGGCTGGAGGGATGAGCAGGGCTTTGGGGTCACTTTGGGGGGTGGTGGGGATGGTGTTGGAGAGCACTCACGGGGCCAGGGTACTTCTTGGTGCTCTAAGCTGTTTGGTGGCACCCCAAGAAGCTCTTGGCCAGGATGACGGTTTTTACCCAAGAACAGCATCCTTTGGGGAGCATGGCGCTCGCCGGGCTCTTCAACAGCACGCTCTCTCTTTTACTTTCAGTAGAAGTCGGCTTCTTACCTGAATAAAACTTCAGGGTCCAGCCAAGAGGTTTCTGCTTGAATTTTTTTAGGGTATTTTTTGAGATGAAGAAAACCGTTGTGTTGCTATAACAGGGCAGTTATTCTCTGTGATGCACCGATGTACTAATGAACTTCCCGGCCGTGCCGTGTGTTTCTGTTGCAAAAAGAGCCCCTTGATGTTTCCCTCTCTGAGCAATCAAATTGATGCTTCTCCCCACTGGTGGCTCTGGAAGTGCCTCGATGGTTGTGACTGCCGAGAGGAACAATTAAACCCTGTGTCTGGGTCTGGAGAAACTCCAGGTTCGTTTTTCTTCCCCAACTTTGAGCAAGGCAGGCAGGGTCCTGTTCCCAAAGGCAGCTGTGCACAAATTTCTTCCCTTGGTGCTTACGGACCTTGGAGCATCTGGTGCCACCATGCAGCCGGTTATGTGATGGGCACGATGGCTTTGCCCCAGACACATCCCAGAGCATGAGGCACTCCATGCTGTGACATTACCTTACATATTGGGACAGAAGGCAGATAAAAGTGTTGTGGGGGCCAACAGGCTTCGCAGCCGGTGCTGGTGCAAGAGCAGGGCTGGATCCTCAGGCTTTGCGTGGAAAAGAAGCTGTCTGGAAGGGGCTGACGTGCTGCAGCGGGTTTACTGTTGGCTTGTTTGTATTTTCGCAGCATCTTTCTGTGTTGATGGTTGTGCTGGGAGGTGGTATTTGGGGGGAGGCAACGTGAGCTGTGCAAATCCTGCAGCAAGCTCCGGCTCCCAGCTTTGCAGAGCTGTCAGCCGGCACTGCGGGCTGCTCTGCGTTTCCAGCTCGTCCTCTGCTCGCGTGGCATTCTGCGCGACACTGTTGATGTGTGCGTGGTGAGTGTCGTGCGTGCTGCCGCAGA
>NW_010112899.1:0-36549 GCF_000699245.1 Pterocles gutturalis | reverse complement strand
CTCTGCTGGGCAGCTTTCCAGCCACTCTTGCTGAGCAGGGCACTAAGCTTTAGAAGACGGAAACGAGCACTAACCGTTAACACATCATCCATGGCAGAACTCTCTCCGTCCCACAGCAGAGGGTACGCTGCAGGATAGTGCCACAACCTCACTGCTCCTCCCCACTCGCGGGCTGGAGGATCCTCCACCTCGGCACAGATCTCTCTTTCACTGACGGTGTTCAGGAAGGGCTAGTGGACATTAAATGTCCCACACAAAACCAGCTCCCGCCCAACCCTGTCTACAAGAGGAAGCAAAGGGCATTGAGCCCTCTGTTTGAATACTCCTTCTGCAGCATTGCCCCAAATTCAAGAGAGGGGACAGCAGAAGGGAAAGGTTGACATTGTGGGAGTAGGAACACAAGATTCACGCTGAATACACCACAAAGGCATCAACGTGCAGCAATGTGGATAAAAGAGATATTTTGGAACCACCGCGTTACCGAGCTGTGGGTGCATCACTCATCACCATTGCACAGAAACCCACAAAACTCGGACAGAGCAACAATGACCACACTTCTGACCGGATGAAGAATGTCACTGTCAAAAGCTGCTTTGGGGACAAACCAGCAAAAGAATAACAACTCTGTTTTCACCCTCCTGAGCTTCTATTCAACAAAAAACTATCATAATTCAGAGACCCTTGAAAAAATATCAGTCAGAAGCTCCTATTTCACTGCATAGCTGACATGACAGGTACAACCTCATCATTTAGGCATCTATTATTGCTGGCTTTGTTGGCTTCCTAATGACAAATCTGGCCTTGGTGAGGAGATCCATCAGCCCAAAGGGTGGATGAAGATCCCCCTTCTTGGGGCTGAGCTACTGGTTGCCTCTTTCAGGCTTCAAGAGAGACCATCCAGACATGGTCCCATGGGACCAAACAGGAGAGAGGCAGGAGCTCACGCTGGTTGCTCACGAAGCAGAACTGTTGAGGGAACACAAACTGCACATCGTTTGTGTTCTTACCGACTGTTCTAGGAATGGCAGCACTGCAGTTAGAGGACAAATGTCTCCTTGTTATCAGCCCAGCCTAACAACTGGCTGATAATGCTCAGCGTTTGGAAAGATCCGCACTGGAGAAACCCTCCGGTTTCCTGTTTGAATAATGCGATCCTCATTGTCTGGGTCTCACAGGCTGAGCTGCACCCAGGCCAGCTTTATTATTTCTTTCATGCTTACTGTTTACATTTTGCCTTTCACCCTCCACATGTTTTCTATCCAGAGCTCTTGAAGGTAAGTCATGAGCTTTAGCTGTTGCACAATGCAACATCTCCAGGGACCTTTCATATTCTTCTCCAGATGGTTGAGTGGACAATATCCTTTCCACAGCCTTTACGCTCACAAATTCTGATGAATCCAAGTTTGACCCAATTTAAAATAGAATAAAGTTATAACTGTTTGCTCTAGATTCTTCTTTTTTTTTTCATGCTGGAAAAGGTTGGAAAATTCTTGGCAATATGCTTATACTGAGAATACAAAATGTCACTGAATTTGCCTGGCAACACTGCTGTGGTGGTATGTTCTCAGTCAGCTGCACTTGTGATGACAGTAATGAATGGTATGAAAACATTCAGTTATATTAGGGAACCAGAGAACAGAGCAGGAAGGGCCCTTAAGAGCTCATCTAGTCTTTCTCTTATGCCTTAAGGCAGAATCAACTGTAGCTCCTCCATTTTCAACAGGTACTTATCTAAATCCAGTCTTAAAACCTTTCCAACACTGATACGCGACAACTCACCAAGGGACTCAATTCCAGTCTTTCATTATTTCTGTTCAAAGCGTACAGAACAGCAGATTAACTCTTCTTGTAGCTTTTGCATAGCTAACAAGCATTATTACACCCTCCGTCCTCCAGAGTGAATCATTCCTCTTCCACCTCTTGTCTCAAATCTCATTTTCTGGATCTCCAAACTGCTCAGCTCTTGCTCTCTTTTTAGCAGCCCAGAATTTTCCTGAAATGCAACCTCCCCACCTGGGCACAGTACCCATGCAGAAGGATTTCCATGATGCACTGCACAGCAGGCTCATTTCATGTTTTGTAAAGCCATCTGCACGCAGTTGTCCCCTCCGCCAGTAGGACACCGAGGGCTATAGTAGATCCGTGAGTAGATCAAAGTCATTGAGGTCAGTACAACTGCTGGCTTGTCACTCACGTCCCAGCCTGAAAACGTGGCAATCCTTGCCTAAGTGCAGAGCCTTGCTCTTACCACAACTGAGCTACTCCTCCTCTTCTTAGGTCATTTCTCCAATCTCTTAAAAGTTTATTTAAATTCTATACTTAGCATACTGGCACATGCATCATAATTCCTCCCAAACTTAGTTTACCACCTTTCTCCCTGCAACAGATTTACAGTTCTGCTGCGTTTGTACATCACTCAAATTTCACACGACCACCTTTATTTTCTAACCCAGAAACAACTCTGTCTGCATGTAACAAACAACACGACACACAAGTATTGTAATTCCACGTGCTGCAATAACAACGAAGTACATGACCAAATGTTATGTTCTACATGAACAGACATACACTTTCAAGCAATTTATCTTAATTTTGATTATCTGTGGCATTACTTTTTTTTCTTCTAACACAGATGGATTTTTAGAGTGCTAGGGAAGAAAGTACAAGATTTAAGACAGTTTTCAAAAGCAATTCAGGAGACTTAGTTGGCAGTTGGGAGTATTTTTATCATCCTGTGTGCTTCACTAGCAATGGTGTGCTAAATTAATTTCCAGTGTATTTCAGAGCAAATGTTAGTGCAATCACCCTGTCTGCTCAAAGCTTCTCATGGTTCATGACAAATTTTACCACGGCATTTCATCACATGACAGCATTTAGCAAGCTGCACATGATTAAATCCAGTTATGCCAGTGAAGGTGCAAAACAGTTCCACACAGCTGGGACCACTGAGGCATCTGAGCAAAATTCACCAAAAAACATCAATATGTAAAGTAATTACAAGATTTTTCTCAATGTCTACTTTGTATTGAAGAGCCATTCTGTGTAATTCTTATCTAATTTCTCCAACAACATAGAGCCAGAGTACTTTGCTAAATAAAGCAGGACTAAGAACCTACTGAAGGTCATGTTTATAAATGCATAGGAGTGGAAAGAAAGGAATTGGAAATAAAATTGAAGAAAAAATAAATCAGGAAAACCAGAAACTGCAAGCCAGCAGCAAACATGCTTCCAAGAGATCGCCGTAGCTAAGAGAACCGCTGTTATATTGGTTCTCCCTCCTTGCTTGCCAACTGGAATTAACAATACAAAGGATCATTAATGAAGGTAAAAATGCATTTGCCCTGTATGGATGGATGGTGTCTCAGCAAAAGAAAAAGCTCAGCCAGCAGGGACAGAAGCACAAAGCATCCAACCAACCTGGATTCCACTTAATGCAATGAGGTTGCAAGCAAGGTTTTGGGGAACTGTGCCCTGTACAAGCACAGGTCCCAAAAAACCGTGAGCTCACGCCTCGAGAAGCCCAGCTGTGGATACGCCGGCACAGAGCTACTCTGCTTCCAGATTAATAATGGTGTCAGTCAGGGGAAGAGGCTTCTGCTGGTGTCTACCCCTGCGATAACAACAGGGAAATCAGCCAGGCTACTGAAAAACAAGGGTAAAAGCTTTAGCAACAGGCAAAGAATGCAATTGTGTGGTGACTGATCCTTTTATTAATCCTCTGGTAAGAAGGACACAAACAACAAATGTAAAGCATGAAATGTATCTGCTTTGTTAACAATTAAGCAGTATGTGTTCATTCATTTTTTCTTGCATATAACAAAACTGATGGTTCTCTGACAAAATGTTTGAACTGTCCCAGGAGACTGCCTTTGAAGACTACTTAGCAAGATGCCATGAATTGTCACAGTTCTCTGTTGTACGAGGCCAGCATTATACCCACTGCTTCATAATTTCAAATAATAATAAAAAATCCTAAAAGCTTACAGAAAGATTTAGTAGACATATTTCAAATTCCAAATTCAAACATTTCTGCACCAATGAGATGGTGTTACGTTACTGCCTTGACAGGTCTGGAAACCAGCACAAAATCAGCTATCGTTTTTCATCTTTATAAAAGAAAAATCACAGGAATACAAGTTATTCTTTTGGCCAAGAATAACAGATTACTACTGTGGTTATAACAGTAATTGGGGGTGAACGACACCAACCCCTGTCAAACAGGCATGTCATATCAGCAAAGTGTTCATGTCATATCAGCAAAGTCTTCATGGATCTTTCAGAGAATCACGGAATCATTAAGGTTGGAAAAGACCTCCAGGATCATCAAGTCCAACCGTCAACCCAACTCCACCCAACCCACTAACCCATGTCCCCAAGCACCACATCTACACGTTTCTTGACCCCCTCCAGGGATGGTGACTCCACCACTGCCCTGGGCAGCCTCATCACTCTTGCAGTGAAGAAATTTTTTCTAATCTCCAGCCTAAACCTCCCCTGGCGCAACTTGAGGTCGTTTCCTCTTGTCCCATCACTTGTGCAGAGTCCAGCACCCCCCTCACTGCACCCTCCTTTCAGGCAGCTGTAGAGAGTGATGAGGTCTCCTCTCAGCCTCCTCTTCTCCAGACTAAACTCCCCCAGCTCCCTCAGCCGCTCCTCGTCAGCCCTGTGCTCCAGACCCTTCCCCAGCTCCGTTGCCCTTCTCTGGACCTGCTCCAGCCCCTCAATGTCCTTCTTGTGGGGAGGGGCCCAAAACTGACCCCAGGATTCAAGGTGTGGCCTCACCAGTGCTGAGTCCAGGGGCACAATCCTGCCCTGCTCCTGCTGGCCACACCATTGCTGATGGAGGCCAGGATGCCGTTGGCCTTCTTGGCCACCTGGGCACACTGCTGGCTCATTCATTCATTTGGGTTGTTACAGACCTGTTTAGAAATGATAACCCGATCCCACTCATGCTTGTATGAACACCCAAAGGTAAATAAATGCATCTTCGTACAGCATTTGATCTTCATTTCAAGAAAAAGGAAGGTCACCAACCCATTGGTCGGTCGGATGTTGTCTTGCCCTCCTCCTCAGATCACACAGGGTCCTTAGCATCAAGAGATGCACACACTAAGTGAAGAAATTAAAGCATTAAGTGAAGGCGTTAAGGTAATCGGAACACAGAAAGGATTGTTACGGCAATTCAGAGGAGGAAAGAGTCAATTATCAACCCAGAAGTTACAGTGCCAACCTAAAAAAAGCCCTGAATTGAACTAGACGGCCAAGCTTCTTTTCATAAATTAAAGGCAGATTCTGTGTTTGAAAGTTTAAAAGACTTTTTTAAAGCATATTACAGAAGAATTTCCAAAGATTCATCCTGACATGGTTTGAGCTTCCAGCCTGCCTCCCTCCCCCCAAGTATACAACGTGGGTGCGCACATGCTCGCGCGTTTTCTTCCCAACTTTACAGTCAACTTGATCTGAATGAAGAAAAACTCCAAGGAGCAAAGAGCTCGTTAGGAACAGCAGCTATTGCTGCACACGTGGAACAGGGCAGAAGAAGGAGCTTGTCACCAGCCAGGACAAGATCTCACCCTGGCACGTTCCTCACCCCAGGGCTGACCAGTGCCCACCCATCACTAACCCATACCCTGCTCGAGAAAAGAGGTTTTTAAGCCAAATCCCAATGAGAGGAGGCTGCAGAAAGAAAAGGCGTTAAGCTTGTCTTCAGGTACAATAGAATTTTTGTGCTGCCTATGTGCACTGACTACAAGACTGCACAAACACTGATGTGAATGAGTTGACCACGGTTTAATTAAAAAAAAAAAAAAAAGAAAAAGAAAAGGAAAAAAAAATCTCTTTCCAGATGCACAGCACGCTCGCTGAACAGTGCCGTGCTGCGGAGCAGCTGTTCTGTAAATGGCCTTCTTCTAAAGAGAACATTATGTTCTCTTCCGCATGAGCTCAGAGAAACCAGGATTTTTGCCCCTGCTAAAACCACATGCATGTAGACCCCTTCCAGGCTACAACTTTTTACGTATCCTGAAATGACTTCCCAGAGCGCTCTTTGAAAGCCCTTTGGTTAACATGAAGATCTCTGCCAAGAACGGACTTTTCTGGATCTCACTCATAGACTGTTACTATAAACTGTACCAGCTCATTTTTCCAGCCTTCAGGAATACTGCATTCAACTGACTTTTTTTTTTTTTTCTTTAAGAATTGTGCCCCTGGATCATTATTAAAAACTACCTCCAGACTTGGGAAGAATCTTGCATATAATGCCTTTCCAAAAATACCAATATTAGATTATCACTTTGCCCAGTGAGTAAAAACTGATACCCCTAGCAGACTATTTACAAAACCATGCTTAGGAGTATTCCAGAAACATTACAATGTTAATGCAATCCGATCAACACAACTTCAGCTAAAGTTAACTCTAAATCATTCTGCTTATTCTTACCAGACCTCACAATTTTCTTGTGAATCTTGGAATATTTAGTCAAGCTGCAGCTCACAATTGTACTGCTGGGCACATCTCAACAACTTTCACTTGTCTGACAGAAAAACTAAATAATAAATGAAATGTGTCCTACGTGTATAGAATGGGAAATTATCCTGGTTGGGCAGTTAATGGCATTGTCTTGCAATCAAGTAAAGAGTTTTAAAGATCTATTGATGGTATTTACCCATTTCAACACAACTTCTTCCAGTAGGAATTAACAGTAGCTGGTATGACTGTTTTAAGAAAGACAGAGTACGTGAAAGGTAAAAAACCTTTTTCCATTTTGCACACCACACGTTGTGGTGGCGATGTGACAGTGACTTGAGCCAAGTCACAGTCAGAGAAGAACAATCATTCAGGAGCATCTCGACTGGGGAGCTTCCATCCTATTAATCCCCTCCCTGCATTTATGGGTGAGCAGAAGCCAAGTTCAGGACCCTCATGCCTTACCCTTCACAACATTTAATTCCTACTGCATGTAGACTAGCGGGAGCCTCGCGTGGCCTCAAACGAGAGAGAAGTTCCCTTTTCCTGAAGGCTGCACACCATCAGTGTTTGACACTCCCACAGACGATAGCAGTGCTTGCAAGGGATGGGAAACGTTCCCCTCGCCCAGCTGCCCCTCCTGCAAACAAGGTACTGCTACAAAAAAGTTATAGTTTCATTTACTTAAAACTGCCGTATTTACAGACCCGGCTGCCGCTCGAAGCAAACGATGCAGGCGAAGTTCTTACGGCAACGAGGAGTACCGTTATCTGTAGCGCAGTGATGCGCAGTGTCGTGATCTCAGTTCACTAACCTGGGGAGTGAACCTCAAGTCCCGTTTCCCACCTGCAGAACGGGAACAGCACTATTCACCGACCCCTGCCTGGTGCGCCGCAGGCACGGGGTGCGAGGAACGCTGCTGAAGCCAGATGTGCCGAAGCGCTGGTGCCAGCACCTCCTGCCAGAGCCACGGTCCTGGCTGGCTGCCGGGAGCTGTCGACACCCCGGCACGGACCTGTTCTGGACTGCTGCATCGCTCTTCCAAACCGAGACTGTCAAAGTCACTTACATGACACAGGCTCTGTATTCCCTTCCAAAGAAGATGTATTTGCACTGAGCGAACACACATTAGCTCTCGTATGAGCCCAAAGCCTGTGAGAACAAGCCGCAGGCACCTTTCCTGGGCACGAGGCGGTTCCCAGGAGCAGGGGTAACCCCACTCTGCCATCACCATACCTGTGCCTTCCCTCCCTTGCAGAGGGCAGTAAGAGTTCTTCAGCGATGAGCATCCCCCGTCGCACGCGCCTTTCCAGCAAAGACATGGAGTGCATCGTCTTGCTTCCCTACGGTTCTTTGAAGACCTTCTACAGGAGCAAAATCAGAGCTCCCTAGAGTTGCAAATTTAATTTCGGTTTGTATCTGCCACACAGCTCATGCAGATAATCTCAGCCAACCATTATCCCTTCCTAAGAAATATTATCTTATAAAGCAGAAAAAAATATATCAGTAAAAATAAAATAAATAGGGAAAAATTATTTCACCACTTAACCTTGTCAGCTGAGGGAAGAAATATTATGCAGGCAGCTAAACATGGCACCAAGTCTCAAGGCACAGACAACACCATCCCTCTTGCTGAAAGCAATATTCTTTTAACATGTATTATGAAAGCAAAAGGCAGGATATTTTGTCCCAGTAAGCCTTTGCTAGTTGTTTCTGTCCACACCTGTGGATCAAAAACACTCTAATGAAAACCTACAAATAAACGAGTTACATGTTCACCTCCTGCATTTTCCCCAGTAATCTACTTTTAGATGTCAGTGCAACAGAGATGAGTTTCAATGCTTTTTTTTTTTTTTTAATCCTGAAACACTTTAATACTGGGTTAGTGATGTGACACTTATTTTCACAAAGGAAAATATTTCTGGTACTAACAAGAGATTTACATTAGAAATTGGATGCCGAGAAAAACAGAAAAAATATCAACAGCTTAATTCTTTATGGTTTGTGATTGGCTTCAATAAATTTAGGGTTGGGTTTTTTTTAAGTGGTAAGTGAACCACAGGTTCATGAAAAATAAACTTTGCAGGACTAACGGAAAGGAATAACTTTGATTTTTTTAAACAAAACTGCAACATTCCAATAAAATGTACATCATCATACAAAAATCTTGCAGCTAACCTTTATTTATATTTCTTTGGAAAGATGCTGTAGCTTGCCTCCATTTTTCTTACACAACTCTGGCCAACTGGTAAATACATTAAAAAATGGTGTAGATTATCCTTATTCAAACATTTTGGCAGAAGTCCACAGAAACAGAGAAACTCTGCGTAACCTCAAGCTTATGAATGAAAAATAAAGGAAGTCTGGGAAAAAAAATAAACTAAATGTACTGCAGAAGAATAATCTTAAATCAATGGATAACCAAGAGCCCCCCAGAGCATCCAGGGGTTTTCGCAGAACACGGGATGACGCCGCAGACGCAGGCTCCATGGAAACGTGTGCTCTGGCCCTGCACATGCACAAGTGTGCAAGAAACAGATCTCAGCTGTCTGCTGGAGTTATAAAGCATCAGCATAAGGCATCTTCTGAAATCTCGGCATCTGACCAGGAAAATACCGGTTCCTGCACAAGGTACTTGAACCAACACAATGAGGATCGGAGAACCCTCGACCACAGGGTTAGGAGACCAGGCGGAGGGAGGGCTCAAGAATGGTCAAGGCAGCGGGAGATCCGACATGAAAGGTGCAAGCCTCGAGAGGGACAGAGCTTGCAACGGCAAGGACCACACCAACGGGCAGGCACGGCAGCAGTGGGATTAAGCAAGAGCAAAAGGTAGGCTGAGTATCTGGGGGAAAAAAAAAAAAGTAAAAAAAAAAAGTCCTGAAGAGTGAGAATCAATGTAAGGAATTATTCCTCAGGGAACCAGTGGAAGCGCTTTTGCGTGGGTATTTTATGAGAGACTGGGCATGCCACCAACAAATGTACTGCAGGAAACAATCAGACAATGGCAAGGAAATGGATTAAACGTGTTAGCAAGACAATTTCCAGATCCGATTTCTGTGAAGAGAAGACCATGACCTCACCAGTGGATCTGGGGTGTTACCATTAAGTACTGCCCCATGCGAGCCCCAAGTCCCTCACTAGCATGGGTACAGTCTTAAGACAGACCACACCAAAGACTGGAAGGGATCTGGGAGTGTCTCTTCATTGTTATTTTATTTTTGTATTAATGATGGGTCAATTTATGTCCGCAGATTTTGTAAGGCAGAATTCACCAGGGATACTGAGGAGCAGAAAACTGAGACACAGAATGAAGCTTTTGGGAAAAACAAGAGGTCTGAACTTGATTAAAAGAAGCCAGAGGAACAGAACATTTGAAGACACATATTGGGGAGAAGCGACTCTTTTCCAAGGACAGATGGCAACAACGGAAACACTGAAAATGGCTGCTTGGCCACACTGTCTCGTCCTTTTCAGTTCACTCCAGTTCACTGAAGCACAAGCGCCAGCAGCTCTTCTGGGTGGAGGGTTCCCACAACTGCAGCAAGGAGAGAAACCATTTCGGCACCCATCAGCATCCCATCAGGTCTCTGTGTACCCACCGTGTGCGCCTCCAAATCAGAGCAGCTGTTTGAGACGCAGCTGCGGGAAAAAAAACAAACCAGAGCTTCCCTTTCACCAGTTGAGTAATACGGGTTGGCCACAACATCCAAATAAACAGCAGCTCAGCAAATGGATAAACTGTTTAATCGAGGGACTAGCCCACTGTAAACACACACTATCCAATTAAAATATCCTTCCCCTCTTGTAAGAGTGGATTGTCAATCGAGGGACTAGCCCACTGTAAACACACGCTATCCAATTAAAATATCCTTCCCCACTTGTAAGAGTGGATTGTCCCCCCATGGGGCACCTTTATGTGCTGGATTTATTGGCACCTCTGGCCATTGGGCCAGAGGACTGATGTGTAGCTATTGTGTTAAAACAGGGCTCAGAGACACAGAGCTCATCTCACTAGTCCAAGCTGCTGTCAGCATTCTAGAAGAGCTTTACATGGGTGCTGTACATAACGGGCTCTCTCCTTCAGACCAAGGGTCCACGTGAGCCTGCAGCAATATCTTACTGAATATTTAACATGCTGGTTAGTAAAACCATCTTCTTCCCTAGATATAATGCTTAAGACCGTCTTTGATCTGTGTTTTGTCATGTCTATTTTTTTACTATCTCTTTTTTTTTTTTCTCCAAAGGTGGACAACAGCAGATGCCAAGAAAATATTATTAAAATGGAACAGGTGTGAAATGATACTTCCCTGACACTCTTCCAGCTTCTAGAAATCTGCTGCACAGGGGATCCGAGACAGGGATGGAGGCGGTGCTCATAAGAGTCTTTGATGGATTTTTTTCCCACTAGTTTGTTCAGTTACTTCCCAAATTCACAAGAACGTTAGCTCTTGTACCACCCTGCATCAAAGCTTTCCATAACTCTTCTGTGTTGCATGAAAAAAGTACCTCTTCATGTTTCACCTAAACCTTTTTCCACTGTTACTTTGAAGCTCCACAACTCTGGTACTAGAAGAGACTGTTCACAATCTCTCCCTACTCCTGTTATTCATTTCACTAATAATCAACTATGTAAAGTGTGCAGCAGATGGGATCCCCAGTATGAAAACCCAACACTATCCCACTGACTTGTCACAATGGCTGAAAAGCAGCTGAGAATAAAGAAAAAAAAAATACAGAGCTAAATATTGAGAACGGATAGGCTTCTAAATTGGATCCATTTTTCAAAGGAACAAAGTTTTGATCAATAGGTCTTTCAGGAATGCTGAAAGATTAGAGTTCATGAATATAAGACTTTGGGGGATTTTCCTTTATTTTCTTTTGGCCAATACATCAGCTGAAAAACTACAGCAATTTATTTTGTTCTTCTGCTTCCAGAAATATAACTGGACATGAACATACCACTGCTGTGATTAAGCAGAATTTGAAGAGGGATTGTTCTCAAAAGCACTGGTAAGCACATGCATTCCCAGCATCCCGGGCACAAGGCTCACCACTTCTACCGGTACCGCCGAAGAACTCTGCGAAATGAATGCTAAGTTCTGGCAGAGGCTGGGAGAGATTTCAGACCTCGCTCTACCTCACTCTCCTTGACATTAGTTTCAGCAGTAGTTAGTGAAACAATGGGAAAAAAATCTGTTATCAATAAGATAGCAGAGCCATTAGGCATTTATTGTAACATCTACCAATAAACTTCTCCAGGTCACCTGGCTCAAAGGCAGAACAGAGAATAAGGTTTCAGTTAAATACATCCCCTGCACTCCTGTATACCTTTATCGTTATTTTTAACCTATTTCCCGAAACGATGGAAAAGGAGTCCTCAGCACCAAGCACGGAGAAACGCAATGGTGTACATTCCTCTAAATTTAATGCTGCTGTTTGTAAAGGAGGCAATAAATATCAAATGAATAGAGAGCTGCGAGTCTGCCACCAGCATGGATTGTCATTTAAACCCTTTCCAATTACAAGAACAATGGGAGCATGTGCCTGGAAAGGACTTGGGGAACGATATCCTTTTAACCTCCCACAGCTATTTGGTCAAGGGCTCTCCGGGGAGTTGGGCAGTGGGGCGGACCGTGTGATAAGCAGGTTAGCTTCCGATGCACCCTGCGGTTAACAGCGGCAAGGCTGCGTTAACATCCGCGGCTGCACCCAGCAGTGCTGAGTAGCAAGGCAGAAACATTCCCAAGCCTGCGTGAATAAGAAATTACACACAGCCCTTATTCCAAGAATGTGCTTACTCTTCAGCACCACAGCGTTAAGGAAGGAGGATTCTGGGCTCCATTGGAGCAGACTGGGAAAACTGGACTGCACTGAACAGACACAGTCGCTGTCAAGTATTGCCTGTGCAACTCTCACCGAGCAAAAAAGGAAAAAAGTAAAACAAAAACTTTATACAATTTCCATGCCCCATTGTTTCTAATATCCTCCCTAAGGCCCCAGCAAAGTACCTCATATAAATCGTCAAAATTTACTTGTAAAGTCTGAAGTTAAGTCACACTTGAAATCAGCACCAGCTTAGGGGCACTGTTAGGTCAGGCTCAAATCTAGATGATACTCTGCATTAAAAAGTACGAGTTCACAAAAACATCATGTTCTCCTTTCCTTTTTCTCAGTTCAACAGAAGCAGATATTTGAAAAAGGCACCTTATTTCTGTCCTGCATTTACTCCATATCACAATCATTAAATTAAGCAACAGAACGATTTAGGGGATTTGCTGTTGCTGCCCTGATATAGCTGGATGCAGCTCCAGAGGCAGAATGAGGTGGAGAAGGCTTAGGAAGACAGGCAACAATTTTCTTATCATTTAGAAACCAAGGAAAGGGGAACTCTATACTACTCTCATTTTTTTATTCTTCAAGTTCCTTTAAATTTTAAAATATTTATGAATTCTCCATAATCCAAGATTGCATTTTGTGAATACTTATGAATGACACAAACATATCCTGGTAACATGAAGAGTCAGGACAGGGCAATAGGAAATAGGAGATATCCATCTTCGCCAAGAATGAAATGTAGTTTCCCTCTACAGATGGCTCAGTGGCAGTTGGATACCTCCCAGCTTCCTTTCTGGCAACAAGAGGACCAATAAGTATAAATTCAGCTTTATAGGCACCAGTGTACGCCTCCTTATACCGTTACCTTTGTCAAGGATGGGTCCAAAACTCTCAAGAAAACACCTCTCAGATCCGAGCTTAACTAACGCTGGGAACTTCAGCCATCCTTTACACACGATGGGGATGTTCGGTTCTCAAAAATCACACTGACACGTTCGCCGTTGACCAGGGAAGGATGTCCCCTCAAAACCCACCCTGGGCTCGTTCAAACACATCCAGCATATGTATGTACTGAACACTTCCAGAAAAATTTTGGCTAAAAGATAACGCATGCTGAGGTAGCTGGGACAGATCGTAATCGCCACATTGCCAGCCTCCTGTTGCACTCCACAGTCTCCCACCCCTTCCGTGGGGCAGCAAAGTCACCAGGGATCCCGTCTAGCTCCTGCTCTCCAGGACTGTACGACTGCATCCCTGCGGGTTTTGGTGTAAGCACAGATGGGAGACGGCAGAAGAGAAAAATGAGCATAATTTGCTCCACACACCATTCTGCCTGGGGGGTTTCTGGCAAATATCTTTATGCACACGGCAGACAGAGCCTGACTTGTCCATAGCTAAACCTCAACAGCTCATTGACAAGGCTGTAACAACGGTATAGGAAATGGAACCAGCACAAAAACAAACCAGAAAAGGGGAAAGCACTCTCAGGAACTCGGTTCCTGAAAGCAATTTCACATTGATTTCTCAACAGCAACATTTGAATAGATTCATCTGGTTTTAGCCAGGCTCCTGTTCTGGCAGGCAGGGTATGTTACCTTGTTTTCTCCTGTAGTTCTCTCCTATTTCTATGAGATATGAGATGCAGGTTCTGCGCCAGCTCATATAAGACATTGTTATCTCCTGTGGCTAGTGCTGTTGTCAGGAGACACATGCTTCTAGGAATTACTCATTTTAGGATAATCTGACTCATGCCCTGGAAGTGTCTCTCGCTGACTACACAAACCCTGGGCTCACCGGCTCCGCAGCTCCAGCAGATGCCTGCATCCAGTCCCTCTCAGAGACACGGTGGTTGGGAGCTTTCTTACCTCACTTCAGCCAAAAATATCGTGTCTGGTCTCACTCTGGACAATGGAAAGAGAAGCAGGTTTCAGAGCAGCACTGAACTCACCAGAGCAGCCCATAAGGACTGTGGTTCTCCCAGACTGGACACCCAGCAGAGGGGTGTCATTTAAAATAGGACCCAAAAGAGACTTAAAAAAAAATAGATATCTAACAAAGAACCTCCACAACCTAAACCACAAAAACCCCCACAAAACAAACAGCAGAAGGCTAATAATGAAAAGTGTGAATGTCGTCTAGGCACACAACTGTCTGATTTCAAGGTTCTTTCAATCCTAGAAAAGTCATAAATCATTCTAACCTGGACTTACAGAACCCCAGCAACAGGCCTGTAACACACATCGGATTCGTAATTGCTTGTACTCTTATAAAACTTTATCTAGGTAGATATTTCCTTGATGGAAGTTCCAGACTGAATTACTTGAGAGAATGCCTTCATAAGCATTTCCTCCATTTCTGAAGAACGTTATCTTTTCCATTCCCAGATGTGGTTTTGCCATTCCCAGATGTGGTCTTGCCATTCTCATTTAAATCTCCCCAGATCAGGCCAAGTTGAGAGCCACAGAAAAACCCTCATTTACAAATGCTCGGTGAAGAACAATGAGAAGATCAAACTTAAATTTCTTTGAGTCCTGACTGCAGCATGCTGCAAGCCAAAGGAGCTTCCCTTTCCATTACAGTTCTGGAAAATTACAGATAAGCTACGAACAAGCACTGGAACACGGGTGAAACAATGGCACAAGGCAGCAAGGAAACAGAGTGCATGGGGATTGTTGGAACTGCTTATCGCTCACGGCTGCTACTCAAATAAAAAAACCTCATTTGAAAAACCAAGAGATGATTATTAAATCTGCAAAATACCCCAACCTAGGAGTGGCTGTCAGCATATGGGAAGACAGAGCAAACTGATCTTGATAAATCAGAGAAGTCTGGAGGAAAACGAGAAAGAAAATAGTTCAATAAGGATTCTAAATGAGTATCAGAATTCCTTAATAGACATCAATGGACAAAGAAGTTGCAGGGGGAACACTTTCAAAGGGATACTGTGATTCTGCAAGAATTCCGCCTTTCAAAGATAATCCTAAAAAAGTAAAGGAAGCCTGTATACAAAGACTAGATACCTTTTCAAAGAAGCTAAAACGCAAATAGCGGTGGACCATGTTATACAAGAGGCAACTATTTCTCTAATCATCATTTCCAGTCTTAAAATCCCTGTATTTGGTAAAGGCCAATCCTTTCTCAGCTCACTAGAAGCAATAATTTCTTCCAAGGTGCTTTCCAAGAATGATTTGCAACTTCTGCTATTTTCTTGGAGGTACATCTAAGAGATATAGGTACATACTTATGTGTTAAACACTAGACAAGATAGAAGGATTTCTGTGGCAGTATTTCTGAAAGAAGATTTACACCTTTGAGCAAAGAGAAGTCTGAGACGTTCCAAGGGAAAAAAAAAAAAATATCTGTTAATCAATAAACACAAGAAAAACCCCAGAAATTCTTTTGCAACTTCAGCTCTTGCTTTCGCTAGAGAATAACTACTGCAAAGGAGATTTCTTTCACCCAATTTCTATAGCATATACCTAAATGCATGATTAGATACCGCCCATGACACGACATTTGGTAGGTGACACAGCAGCTATCCCAGAACATAGCTGCACCCTTAGAATAGGTCAGTTGGAAGGGACCTACAACAATCCTCTAGTCCAACTGCCTGACCAATTCAGGGTTGGCCAAGTTAAGGCACAGTATTAAGGGCATTGTCCAAATGCCTGAACACAGGCCAGGGCAGTGAATCTAAATCCTTGCTCCTTCTGCCACCCTGCTCTCTTGGGTTATTGACTAAGAGGTTCTCAGTTTCCAGCTGTAACCCAACCTCAGCCAAGGGATCGTGAATCACATGTTAGTCCCTCTGTCACACAAAGCCGTGCCTGTACTCTTCTGCAGAACCTGGAACAACACCATTGCCTCTTCAGCCAATGTTCCCATCCCATTACTAATAAACTGTGCCTCTAATATTTCCTTTGAGAAGACTCTTCCAAGGCACCCAAATTCCCCTCCTCCTAAGCACATCTAATTCTATCGAGCACTCTGTGAAGCTTGCCTCAAAGAGCCAAAAAGAATAAGCTCCAAACCCAGCTTAAATTCTCATCCAGGGTCTCATTTGGATGATTGTCTTCTGCTTTCACCTCTTTGAATTCAACCTAGACAAAGCCATGTGTGCTCCTGACACACTGTCACAGGACAACCGTGCGTCACCAAGACCACGACATACTTACAGAGCATCCCCGTGCCTCAAAGCCTTGCCTCCATTCTGCTTTCTTTACTTCTCACAGACACACTAAGGAGATGTTGGCCAATTTTAGCCAGGAACGATCAACAGGCTCCTAGAGCATCACAGGTTTCCTCCCACACACTGTGAGAGTCTAGAACTATTTTGTTCTTATACAAGAAAGACTTTGCTCCAACACCGAGCTCTCCAAACCTCACCTTACCGTTCCTATTTCATTCACTTCTACTGGTGACAGAAAAGCTGGGAACTATAAAACAGACAAAATTAGAACAACTGCCACAGTCTTCATTCCTATATAAGCATCTTTTTGCACAGAAGGCAAGGAGATAACATTCTCCGTGTCAGGACTCCTGTTAACTTCTTCCTACAGGGACAAATGGTTCAACACCCCAGATAGTATCGAAAGGGCAGACAGAGTTTTACCTGCTCAAGGGGAAAAGGTGGGGAGACATGGGCTGATTCAGAAGACAGAGCTGACCACTCCTTCCTGTGACCTGTCACTTCACCAACAAGCTATCTTGAGTTCACAAGTGACTAAATTAATGCAGCACATCTTCTCAAACCTGTCTGCTTCAGCTTAAAGTGTGAAATAAAAAAAAACCCAAAAACCAAACATACAAAAGCATACCATCTGTGCAAGGCAGCATATAAAAAACCGAGTTTACACAGATGGGAGATATCACACACTCCCTTATGTCTCTATCAACACACCAGCTTTGCAAATCTGCCCTAAATAAAAACAGAATTGACAACACGTTAGGTTGGGGGCCAGCGGGGCTGCGGACGCCTCGCATGTACTTGGCAGAGTTGGGATTGTTCTCTCTACTTTTAACAAACAACTCACTTATAAATGGAAAAATTGCTAATGTTCAAGTATTCTGTTGTGTTCAAATGTCAGGAGGATGGTATTCAACTAAGTCTCCTGGAGGGATCAACTAATTGGCCACCAAATTCATAAAGATGAAGCTGTAGGTTGCTTAAAAACTAGCAGGACACGACCCAGCCTTCTTACGATCCACAGCAGGGACAAACACTGGTCTGGAACATTTTCTAGTTCCATTAACTCTTTACCAACACATAAAAATAACACTTTAAAGATGTTTATTTTTACAAGTTACATTAGGTGAAGAATATAGCTGAACAATATAGCTGAACACATATGGAAATGCTTAAGCAGCAGCTCCGTTTTCTGTCCAATAAGTCTGCAGACAAACACAATAAACTGAAGCTACACACGACAACTCAATGTACTACACACACACACAAAAACACAAACGTGTGTTTTCATAAAAACAAACTTCATTTATTTTGTAGGAGGAACATCTGAGAGACAAGGGAATGGCTGAAACAGACAAACAGAGAAATAGCAAAACACAATTAAAGAGAATAAGGCAGCAAAGACGAGCCTCAGCAAGATCGGCTCTTCATCTGGCCAGCATCGCCTCTTGGGCAGCGGTCAGTGGCCACTGCCTAAGGAAGAGAACTGGGTGGCTATATTCCCCAACACATTCCTCAAGCCTGCAACAACTTGTAGCTTAAGATTTCCACGTACCAGATCTTCTGTATTGGTATGAAATACACTTTGTAGATCTTTCTTCCAAGAACATACCCAACCGCTTCCATGCATCTCTCAGCACCAGTCTCATTGCAACTGCTGCCACAGGGTGTTCATCATGCAAAGTAGTATTTCTTCGGGTTTATTTTGAGCTTCCTACTTCCATTTGATGTACCTACTTTTTGTTAGGGAATGAAAGAGGAATGGGGAACGATTGCTTATCTCCGGTCCCACGCAGGCATCTTCCCCTCCGGCCCAGACGTTCCTCGTTTGCAAGCTGTCCCATCATCTGTTACTGGGGGAGGCAGTACCTTGTTTAGCCATAGCTGTAAACAGAGAGAATTCCATTTTCTCTCGTTACTCTATATCTACCAACGCTGAGTTTAACCTGCTACTTTATTTTCCAGTTCCACAGTACTAAAGGCAGCTTTAGAGTTGACTATGCCAAAGTGCTTCTAAATCACTGAGACTGTTATTTCTCTATCCATTGCTTTCCTCGGCTCATCTGTGGGAGCATTAAACAGCACAGGTCTGATAACACACCTGTGTCACTCTAATGATTGCTGTATGTACACCCTCCCCTGTAACCATGATTACTGCTATGCGTTTTCTCACCTTTTAACCAGTCACTGGTGTACCAAAGACCATTCCCTCTTATCCCCAGAAAGATGAGTTGCTTTAAGAAGCTGCGGCAAAGGACCACGTCAGAAGCTGTTTGAAAACCTGGGGATACCACACCCACTGAGACACCCCAATCCAGATGTTTGCTGAGCATTGCAACTCCTTGAAGATTTGTCAAGTGCAGCTTCCTTTTACAAAAGACATGGCGACTCCTCTATATTCATAGAAAATCATGTGCCAAATAATTCTAAACTATATTATTCTGTTGACGACGCTGCACGATACAAAGCCAGATTTCTGTCTCCTGTCCCCCAAGGTCCCTGGAACTCTTCTGCAAGCTGGCATCGTATCAGCCCCATCTCTTCAATAGGGCTGAGGAGGTTTTAATTGAAAGGCTGCACACAAATGTTAATAATTCAACAGTTTCTCCATTGAATCCCTCCTGGGCTCTAACATCCTGGTCCCTGCAGTCACTTATTACCCACTGTGTTCTTAAATCCTTCCGTGAATAGTCGGGTTTGAGATGGGTTCTGGTAAAGAAACCATGAGGATTGGAGATGCCTCAGAAACTCATTTCTTTTCTTTCTGCTCCACCTTCTGCAAACAATTCTTTCACACCTCAGTCTTCAAGGGTTTTTGCAAACTTTTAGACAAGCTTCTTATTCCCAACATATTTGGAAAAGAACTGTTACTTTTTATACTTTCTGAAAGCTGTTCCTCTAAGTTTTTGGCATTTCAAAGTGTTTGTTCTTTTCTATCTT
The DNA here is from genome assembly GCF_000699245.1 of Pterocles gutturalis. Classification (NCBI taxonomy): domain Eukaryota; kingdom Metazoa; phylum Chordata; class Aves; order Pterocliformes; family Pteroclidae; genus Pterocles; species Pterocles gutturalis. The sequence continues at coordinate 17,119 of NW_010112899.1, read as the reverse complement.
CCTCACTTGGTCATGACTTCAGCTTTTGGAAGGATGCCTCCAACTCTACAGCCTTTCTTTCCTGCTGTTTCACATCATAACTTTTCTCTCTCCCAATCAGCTTTTGCTAGGGCTGAGGCTCTGCCATATAGTGCCTTTAAATAACCTTCACACTACCTACCAACATTTCACCCTGCTCACTGCTCCTTTTAGTTTCTTTTTAACAAGTTTCCTCATTCTACTTTCCCTTTGGAAATCAAATATCACTTCACTCAAGTTTTTGGCTTGGATTACTTCTGCAAGGATGTCATCACACTGCTGTTCACACTTACTGAGGGTCACTGGCACTCATTTTGTACCGAGTTGTGCACAATTCCCAGGAGAAAGTCAAAGACATCTTCCTCTCTCTGGGTTCCCTGAGCAGATGTTTCCCAAAGGTGTCAACTGTGGTGCCCAAGGGGACTGGGGTGCCAGGTGTCTCCCATTGTGTTTCCTATTGTAAAGCTACACACTCTGTATTATTCTATCCTCTTCCTATCTACAAGTTCCCAGATTAGAAAATCTTCAGGATTCGGTTATTAATACAGCTGTTTTCCTGATCTGACATTTAACCGCACTATCCCCCCAGGGATCTGAAGCACTCTGTCACTTTTACGTAACCTATCACTTGGTGTTAGGGTGTTCCAATCGGTGTTTTCCTTCCATCAACTTTCCTATAGCCCTGTCACATAAAAAAACCCAAACTCCCTAGGTGATCCACCTTATTTCATAAGATTTCAAAATTTGCCTAGAAATACATCCACATTTAGTCCCATTTTCTTCTTTTTTTCATGTTATATCAATGTTAATCTAATAGAAAAAACTGTCACATGATGAAAATTTTCAGTGACAAAGTGACCACAGTGGGTATAAGTTTTAGTGATAAAACAGCTACGTTCAAGAAGAGTTGGGAAGTGTTGCTTGAATGATTATCTAATAAATTCTTGCATCAAGCATTTTAGCTTCTTCTAGACTTACGAAGTTTTTCTGCTACTATTTGCCAACAATAAGCGCTACAGATACATACAATGGGAAAAAAGAACCAGCAAGTGTATTTCCTACTAGTCACTAGAGACAAAACCTATACTAATTAACCCGGCAACCCTGGGGGAAGGAGGGAAATCTGCTGGTGTCTTGATTTTGGGGTTTACCTGTATATTTTTAAAAAATTTATATGAACATGACAATGTCCTTTGAAATTTTTCCATATTTATTATAATTTCAACGTGACCCTGAACCTACACGCTACATGAGAATGGATCTGATCATCAGCACTTCTTATGTCTCTTAAAAGGAAGAAAAAAAAACAAAGAAAAATTTATCATACAGAGCTGCATGGAATCCTGGAGGGGAAGGAAGTCAAATCACTAGAGAAAAGCTGCATAAGACTGAAAAACTTATTTACATATTGAGACAGAGGAGAGCAAATGTAGTTACAAACTGCTGTGGGGTTTTTGTCTCATCACCGAAACCTGACATTCGATACCCTGCCACTCTTGCAAAGTGGATAGTTCAGCTTATCTTTCAGTTTATCATGTTCGCTTTGCCCTGTTCATTCTACAGAAAATGTGAAAATTAATTACTCTTCAAGAAAGGTAATTAGTATCTAGCTGTTATTCAACATTCAAGCACAGAAAAACCATTTCCATTACTCCTGTTGTCGTTAGCAAATACAAAAAGGACAAGAAAGAGGAACCCACAGGACAGAAAGAGTTCAGCTCATCTCAAGAAATTAAAACTAATTGCTCTCTTTGGAAGTTCAGCATCAAATGCATCACTGAATGAAACATTTGCTTTAGAACCTTGAAGAAAAGCAACAAATGACAGGACCCTGCGAGTGGTCTATCTTCAGTGTTGACTGAAAAATAACTATGAGAGTTATTTAACCCTCACCCAACTCTTCCTGCTGGTGTTCACGTTGATGCTGATCATGTTAGACACCCTAAAATAGCACGGCAGAAAGCAAAGCTATGGCTGCAAACTTCTCATCAGGTATGATGATGTTTGGAAAACGCCTGGTGTGCTAACACTGCTGCCTTTTACCAAAGCATAAAATGAGCAAGGTAAAGAAATTGCAGAAAAACTAAATGCTGGAAATAACGTTACAGACAACATTTCCCAGTCAAAGGCTAAATCCTCGCCAAGGGAGAGAGAGAACAAAAAGCATCAGCCCTAATATTGCACACACTGGTTAAACACGGCAGATGACTGTACAGCGAGTTATACAACGGGATCTAGGCATCAGCAGGATTGAAGTGTTACCGTCCGTTCAGCTGAGCCCTCCAGGACCCCACCTCTGGTCCTGAAGCTGTTATGGTTACACAGACAAAGACCCCCTTAGCACACCTACCACTTGAGCACAGAACATACAGTGAAAGCAATGGGTGTTTTCCAGTCACTACACTATATTAACACATTTCAAATTGTCTTGAGTAACAACTACTACCTACCGCTCTAAATCACACCAGAGCAGCCGCAGAACCTGGCAGCCAGTTATTCAGCATCAGAATAACCATTTCCACTACTTCTGTTGTTGTTAGCAAATACATAAATGACAAAGAAGAACCCACAGGACAGAAAGAGTTCAGCTCATCTCAGGAAGTCGCATTACGCCTACGGGCCGCGCAGCTGCACATTTTGCAGGGTTTGAGAGTACAACATCCAGCAATGAGAACCAAGAACAGCAGGATCCCAGGCAAGCCAGACCCATCGCTTTCTATGGTCTTTGTTACTCGAAGCAGTAACAGCAATCCTGGGATAGACCAGGATAGTCCCATCTCCGAGACGTCGCTGCAGGTACCGCACGGGGACCACAGCACAGGCTGCTCCTGGGGACAACGTCAGTTGTGTGTTTACATTCGCCTTTACCATGAAGCCTACCAGCAGAATAGCAAATACCAAAGATGGCAAATTGATATAAAAATAACAGAACACACAGGACACCGTGAGAACAGGTTTAAGGGGAGGGGGAATGTTTACATCGCCTTCCAGAGTAAGTTGAAGGAATTCTCAGTGCTCGGGACAATATGGCCCAAGGGGAACGGTAATGGGAGAGAAATAAATTCCCTCACCTCTGGGTTGAAATCCAAGTCAGGCTGGTAGTAGCCAAGAACCATTAGCGTAACATCTGCTAGCTGTTTGGTAACCCATGTGAAGCGAGTTATATTCCTTCGTGTCCACATCAGTCCCACTAATTGGCACCACGTTGGCAATCCAAACAGAGAGGTTAAAGTCTGAACATACAGCAAGCATGAACGACAAGATTAGTCGGCTTCAGTTTGAGTACATATGTGATAAATTACACATCTGGTATACGTAACTCCATCTAATTGCCCCACCGTCCTGTTCTGCCCTCAGAATAAAATTGTAAATCCAAGCAAGCCAACAAACTGTCAGCGTTCCCTTGTCAAGCGTACAGTTTCTGAATTACTGAGACACATTATTAAGTTCATTACTATTCAAAGGGCTTAAGCAATTGCTTAAATTTTAAGCAAAATACTGTACAGCATAAAGTTGAGTATGAGCTAAAGCGTTTGAACAATAGGTACTGATATCCATAGAAACAGTTATCTTTTTCTTAACTTCAGTTTTTAACTCAAAAATTCAACACTTGCTAAAAATGCAGCAACAATATGGTCTTATAAATCCCCAATACCAGCAAGGCTCTTTTCTCTTTGTCTTTCCTTCTTCTGTAGCTTCCCAGCAAAGAAAGAGTGCAAAGGAACAAAGCTGACCTAAGAACAAAACCCACCACCTTTAGAAAATTCTACTTTGTGTTGCTCCATGGCAAAACATTTGTGTCTGAGGAAAAAAAAAAAAGTTATCTCTTAATAAACAGCAATAAAAGAAAATTGATTTTTCATATCATCGGAATATGGCATCATAAAAAAACAGCCTAAACTATGAAGGAAGGAAACTCATGTCACAGTTTAGAAACTGTTCCTGATGTTTACACATCCCTTCAGTTTAAAGAACTGCTTATGATGGGAACATGATGAAAGCTGTTGAGCGTGAAGGGAGATAAAAACGAGGCCAAAAGCAGCGTCTTTGCCAGAACTCCACCAGAAAACAGAACCACAGAGTAAGTTAGTTTGGGAGGGACCTCCGGAAATTTCCAATCCAATCGGCTGCTCAAAGGAACAGGGAACTTCAAAGTGGGATGAGGTTGCCCAAGGATATTTTAGATGAAAGCACACCAGAGTGTGATGCCCTGCGAAATCCACGTATAAAGAAGTTGTTCTCGCTATCTGAATAAGCCTTTCATTTACCACCGCTCTGGAAAGATACGAGTTCTAAGCTGTTTTGAGAAGTAGCAAAGGCTAGATGCCACTGAGAACAGTGATAACCTGAAAAGGAAACGAACCTCATCTAAATATCCATCAGTACCAAGGTCTGGAGAACTTAACTTGGTAGAACCCTTACTTGAGGACAAGGAGACTGTCCGAGGGAGCTTAGAAAGTCTAATCCTCCCAAGATCCACATTTCACCTTCTGTTGGAAAGGTATTCTCAGTCCTCCTCAGAAAAATGAAAAAAAGGCCAGCCTGCAGGAAACCACCAACCCCCCGGTAAGGCTGCATTCCACAGCCACGTTCAAAGGAATTGATTTTTTTTTCTTCTTGCACAAGAAGCACTTACAGAGTTACCACCCAGAGAATTTGATAGTATCTCCGTTGCCTTGAGCACCAACAGTCCGCTTCTTTCAGCACAGGCTGCTGACCATTGCGCGCCTGACCTGTCCTCTGACAAAGCCAGACCAGTTGAACTTCTACAAAAAGGATTTTGGGGTTTTTTTCAAGAGCTTGGTGGACCAGGAGATCTGCCCGATATCACAAGACCTTCCTCAGAGCTACAATATCCCTGCCAGCCCTGCCACCTGCTTCAGGCAGCGAGGACACTACCCTCCTCCCATCACGCAAGCCTCTACGGTGGATCTTTTCTTACTCTCTCCTATAACTTCGAGAAGTAGAATAGGATCATGCCACAGTTGTTAAATGCCAAATTCCTCCTGCTTGAAGACACATTATTACTAGCTTCTTTTAAAAATCACACCACTGCACATAATTATATTGACCCTTGACGTGGGACCTGCAGTGCTGACATCTGAAAGAGAACTCAGGGAGACCGATGACTGCCAGGAGTCTAACACACGCTGGAAGAAGCCAGGCTAGCACCAAAGACACCGACAGTGCAGCTGTCCTGCCTTTGGCTGCAGTCAGCCCACCAAGCTGCCAGCCCAGGATACACTGAAGTGAGTCTTCAGAACTAGTCCATGATGCTGCAGGAGTTAGTTGTGTGATAAGGTCCAAGGCAAGGGGATAATCAAACGACTTCGTGAGCTGCTCCAATGAGCAAACACGTACTTCTGAACCCCCATGGAGGTATCCGGCAAGCATTGATACTGAAATCAATGTTTCCTCCCAAAACCAAGTATAGAAATAACACCAAATCCATCAGTTTCCTGAGAGTAATTCCTCTCCACTTGGAAAACAGGAGGGGTCCAAGACTGAAATCCTTCTCCGCAGGGGAGGGAGGCAGGAAGGAAGGAAGGAAATGTGAATTACATACACCTCTGGATAAGTCCCCCTTTAAAAAAAGGAAGGAAATTAGAGTTCACTAAAAAGAGCGTGCTTAGCATCACTGCACAAGCTGTGGGGGGAAAAAAAAACCTTAGGAAATCCTGGCTAAAGATAACGCTGCCTCCTCCTGTCACTGTTGGGCTTTCCACAGTCACTGCGCCAGGGAGAGGCGGAAGGTCCATTTCTCCCTCTCTCATTTGCAGCATCACTTTGAAGTTACCTACAAATCAGAGTCACTCTTTGATGGTCACCTCTCCCTACGTCATCCTACGCTTTTTTGTAATAGGGCTGTTAAAAAACATGTGTTTTCACTTTTTTTTTTCCCTATTAAAAAAGGATAACTCACAACTGAGCAAAGACAAAGGCTCTGTTGATACAACAACATGTGGATTAAATCTGAAAGGAGAAAGCAAGCTGTTCTGTTAAACTGACAATCCTGCACAGAGGGCTCATATCTAAATTGGTGTAATAAATCAACAGGAAAAATTTTGCTTTGGCTGAAACAGCCATTTGTTTAGGCATGGAACAAGAGCATTTAAAAATTGCTCTGGACACTGTACACAAAAGGGTTTCTTCAGTTTTGTTCTTTTTTTTTTTTTTTGCTTTCTTTTGTGTTTTAAGTATATCCCCAAAGCTTTTCATTTGCTTTACTTAAAAATATTTACTTTTTGGCACTCAAAGCAATGACAAGTCAGCCAGCCAGCACCACTGGGCTCTTAGCTAAACGGCTTCTACAGAAAAGAAAAGAACCAGAAAGTCGCTTGCTCCACTGACATTATTACATTAGGCAGAAGACCAGCCTAAATTTATGCTTTCCCCCATTATGTTTGTCTCTTGTATTTTTATCAACACACCCTCCACTTCTCCCCTTAAGTTCTATTAGCAGTGGCTTTGTCACTTATTTACACACGAAACACGCTCCAGCTACCTACCGATATCAGACAGCAATTTGTCTTCCGAGACCAACACAATAACCTGCCGTCTCAGAATGTCAATCTGGAGGTAGACGCTCCAGAAACTTCGGTCACAACCCCAGCCTCAAGACACTGCCCAGAAACACGCATTTGGTCTCCAGAGCCCAGAAAGACAAGCCACAGCTGATGATGCACAGGGAAAAATAAGGAGGACTTGGCAGAACATTTTAAGTACGACATCGATTGTAACTATAGATGGGACCAAGAACTGCAACTGTCTTAGTAACAATCAGGGGGTACCTGGAACTGATTTCAGAGCTAAAGCAAAGATGATTGCATTTACTTGCATCTTGCATCTACTGATTGTGTTTCATAGATCACACCATGAAGATGGCATTGCCTGACCCATGCACACATGTCACCACACAACTCCAGCTAGTCTTCAAAGTATGACAAAGACCAAAACACAAATCACGGTGCAAATAGGACAAGGGGCAATGGGTTCAAGCTGGAACACAGGAGGTTCCACTTGAATATGAGAAAAAACTTCTTTACAGTGAGGGTGACAGAGCACTGGAACAGGCTGCCCAGAGAGGGTGTGGAGTCTCCTTCTCTGGAGACATTCAAAGCCCGCCTGGATGCGTTCCTGTGTGATCTGATCTGGGTGTCCTGCTCCGGCAGGGGATTGGACTGGATGATCTTTCGAGGTCCCTTCCAATCTCTAACATTCTGTGATTCTGTGAAATAAACTCTCACTTTCACAGCAATGTTGTGTGAGAAAATACTTACAGGAGATGGTACTCAACACTGGAGGAAAGTATTGATACAACCACGCTGGAGCTCCTCTTCAGCACATTCTGTAGGTGCCACTGGCTGCTAGATTACTGTTATTTTTTAGAACATCCAAACTGTATGTGTGGTAAAACACATGAGAGGGCGTCTACATATGGGACAGAGTGTAACACTGAGGGGGCGAAGATTTTGGCTGAAGTCTCTGTCCTTCAAAATGTCATTCCTAACATCATTTCCAGAAATCACAAAAGCTGAGCTCTTCAAAACCATTAAAAATACAATCCTCACCCCCACAGATCAACATGCTTTAGGTTTGGTAACTGTTTTTTACTACCAGAGAAGTTGTATCATAGAATCACAGAATGGTTTGGGTTGGAAGGGACCTTTAAAGATCATCGAGTTCCATCCCCTGCCATGGCCTTATTTCATAGAATAGAATCATCGAATCATTGAGGTTGGAAAAGACCTCCAGGATCATCAAGTCCAACCATCAACCCAACCCCACCCAACCCACTAACCCATGTCCCGAAGCACCACATCAACACGTTTCTTGACCCCCTCCAGGGATGGTGACTCCACCACCTCCCTGGGCAAAATCATGGGATGGTTTAGGTGGGAAGGGATCCGTGAAGAAATTTTTTCTAATATCCAGCCTAAACCTCCCCTGGCGCAACTTGAGGCCATTTCCTCTTGTCTTATCACTTGTTACTTTATTTGCTTTATTTATTCCATTGCACCTTAAATTCCATTTGCCAGCCAGGCAAATAAAAATTTCCTAGGAAACCAGAGCTGATGTAGTCTCTCAGACGCCATCCCTGCCAGTCTGACCATCCAGCCTGCCGTGCCTGCTGCCCTGTTCCCACCTCACCAAAACCATCCTGGGGCCACACCACAGCCTGGGCTGCTCCCCCACCCTGGCCCATCATCTCTGCCCTGGAGAAGCTGCTGCTGCCAGCCTCCATGAGCCATGCTGGGAGATGGGAAGGATACCAGTTATTCAGCTGCATTCAGCCCAAGGGCGGTTCTGCCAGACTGCCCAGCCAAGACCTCGCTGTCAGGGCTGCCCACCTTGCTCCCATCAACGCCGTGAAGTCTGCAGGAGTCTCTGCACAGCGCTTCTCCCCAACACCTCCAGCCATCCACACGTTACCGTGTCTCAGCTCAGCTTCTGCTGCCTCCTCGCCTACGCTCCAGTTGGGACAGACGCTGGAGAACTGAGAAGGACCATCTCAGCTTTCCTTCCTCAACCCAAGCAAACAACCCTTTGCCCATAAGGCTGACGAGGAGCCATGCTAGTGGGACAGAAAGGGAAGGTGCAAGACATTAAAAACCAGGAGAAGAGAAAGATAGCCTGACAAGTACTTTTTCTTATTATTTTGCTTTAATTTTGGAGGAGCAGAGTCTCATGACCACTAGAGTTCATGGAAGCACGACAGTTATCTCTGATACCAAAGCACGATCTCCTGGCTATAGCACAGCATCTGCTCCGATAAACTCTCAGTTGCCAACATCCACCATCTCTGACCCGCAGATGATACAGCTGTCACCTCCGAGATGTGGTGACCCATGGTCAGAAAGCCATGCCAGCCCCAGCTGGCAGGAATACTTCCCAGTAAGGAGATGATCCGTCAACCAGATAACTGGTTCCTGTGACCTTATTCAAATCACATCCACACACGGTGCCTCTTGTGTCCTCTTTGAGAGGCACACGAGCACCACCGAGGAGAGGCTACGTAGAACCCAGCTACTAGCAGTAGTGCTAACACACAAGTGGGAATTTGGAGGGTAAGACAAGCAATACATTAAAGCTGAGGTTTATGCTATGGAGGCATGGTTCCAGCGTAGGAAACACGCGCTCCAGCTTTGCCAAACCCATCCAGCGCGGGTATGATTCAGTGCTAATTGCTCAGAAAAATGTTTCAAGTCACACCGGTTTGGTATGATGGTTTAAAAGCAAAACAAGGTATGTTTGCAACAAAGTTAAGATTATGTTTATGTTTACAGACAATCTGACTCCTGCATATAAAGAATGCTTCTCCTTGGACAAAAAACTAAAAACATCAAGTCAAAAGTAATGCAAATGATCTGGCTCTGTAATCTTGCCAGAACAGAAGAAGCACCAAAGCAGTTGAGCAAAAATCATGGTCTTGAATTTGACTTCCCTGTCTCCTGCTTTGTTCAATATTTTTATTATATTTTTAAAAAATTCTAAACCACTCCAGATTTCAAAGCCCATTTATATACATTGGTTAATTCTCACAATAAGCTATTTGTCAAAGGCACAGAAGGAACTCGTGTAAGGGCTGGAATTAAAACCCAAATGTTTCTGAAGCAACTTATTATTTCTAAAAGATTTATTTTTTTTAAGATGATAGCAACAATACACAAAAAAGTTCCAGAATTTATATACATTTAGGATCAAGGCTGTTTATGGGGTAAAGGCCATGAGAAAAGCAAGTTATTTAAATCAATTAATCCACATTTGGAAAACTATAGCAACAATCTATTAGATCATTCACTATGTTCCATATACAGCCCAACCACTGTAGTCAATCTTGCCTTGCATCATAAGATAGCAATCTATAATAATATATCCATGGATAAGTATATAGGGCAATCCACCTCAGCCTTCATCCTTTCTGCTCTGGGGTGGGAAATCACATTCACACCAGGGCTGTTCTCTGCAGAGCGTGCGGCGATGCAGTCTGACAGCGCTCTCGCGGTGCGTTAATCAAGAGTGCCCTCTAACGAACCCACAGCTTCATTTCAGAACAGACAAGGCTAGGAAAACCCAAAATGAGACTTTCCAGAAATTTCTCATTAACCACCAAGCTTTGTATGCATTTGAACAAAAGGGGAAAGCAGGCGACATACACCAACTGGTGACTGCTCCTGCACAGACGTTTGGTGTTTCCCTGTGTTACACGAGCCCTCGTGGGTAAATACCTCGGTGTGCAGCAGAGAGAGATGGGAAAATGCACAGCTCTCCCATTCTGAGAGAAGAAAGAATACCGATTCAGACGAGGTCCCAGGACCCTTAACCCAGTGTGACTTTTTAAGATAAACTGAGTCCTACACAATCCACTTTCTCTGTAAGGAACCGCTGGGTAATTTTCAGCATAGGATGTAGTTAAATCAATCTTTACAAAAATAAGAGAACATCAGCAATGAAGCTCACAAATTCACAGAAATGTGAATTCACATTTTTATGAATCTGAAGTTTACAGAAATCGAATCCTCATCAATGTATTCCCTAATACACTGCTGTATCATCAAATATTGCTTATCTGAAAGGATATCTTCATCTAAGAGTAGGCACGCAAACTACAGAGATGCTACAAGTTTGCACACCTGGTACTTGGTTTATTGTCAAGCTCCCTTTCACCTACCTACATAAAAAAAAAAAAAACCCAAAAAAACCGAAAACCGAAAAAACCCCCCCCCCCCCCCAAAAAAAAAACAACTGTATTACTTTCAGAAACAAGCTCCACGCAGAAAATCTGACACTGATCCTCAGAACAGAGATGAATTATAATAACCGCGATATTAAATTGCCAGAATAGGACTGTTCCACTTAAAGATCCACCCGTAAATACGCACCGAGGACACAGCCTCTCCGTGCGGGATCAGAACAGCCGCTGCAGCCACGGCCGCCCTCGTCCTCCCGCCCCGTCCTGCACAGGGCACCCCGCTCTGCTGGCCCCCAACACCCCAGCTACAAGCAGAAGTGAAAGAGATCGACGAAGCAATCAGTGTTGGAAAGGATCCTTCCCTAAGCTCAGGCAAGCCAGAGACTAGCAAGGGGCAGGAACTCCCCAGGCTGCCCTTAGCTGCCTCCACCCTGCCAACGAGGGGGTCCAGCGACACAAACTCACCCCTGGAGGAGGCCGGGGAAGGTGTTAGTGGTGTTATCTGCCGAGCCACGTCTGGGGAATCCCGCTGCCTCCACCGAGCTGCAAGGAAGCAAAGAGGCCAGTTAACACCCCGAGCTTCTCGTACACTTACCGACACAACACCAAGGCTCCCCTGCGGCACTCCTAACATAAGCGCCTCGCTAAGAGCTGTCTTGGAAAGACAGATTCGCGGGCATTGAATGTTTTCTGGAAGCAGAGCCTTGCATACCTGCCAATGTTTTTCCTTCTTGCTAAACACCTTTACTGTAATGTTAACATCACGCAGCCAGGAGTCACAACAGACTAACAAGAACACCACGCTGATGCTATAGAACGTTTGGAGAACCATCACCCGAATCCACCCAGGTTATCCATGTCAACAAACAGAACAGCATCAGGAAACCTCCGTTTCCATCCATCCGAATGACCCAGTGGCAACCACCGCTTACGAAACAAAAACAAACAATAACGCTTTCAGCTACACTGCTAATGAAAACCTGCTTTGCACAGCCTGAAACAGCAGCTAGTTATCCTGAAAAGCAAAATCACACTCCTCTTCTCAAAAAGCCAAACCCATTGCCCTTTCGTTTGTAACGGTGGGAGATTTTCAGTCGCCAAGGAATATTTTCCAAAAATTTAAAGGCAATGGTATAATCTAAGAAAATCCACATGGAGCAGTTTTACACAGCAAACATTTCCCAAGCAGTGCAAGGTTCCTCCTGTGCTCTCTCCCACAGGCTCAAACGATCCTCACGGCACTGCTGTGCTCCAGTTTGACAGTGAAAGATCAGCACTGGACAGACAGGCAGTGCTCTGGATCTTTTGACAAAGAGACTTTTCTTTCATGAACCTGTAACCGAAACAAGGCTCAATGAATGTGCGTGAAAATCCAAAATTATCATAAAGTGCCTTTTGAATCATATAGCAGAGAGTTTCAGCACAGAACAAAAAATGCAGAAAAATGTTAAGAGCAAAACCCCTCTGAAATTAGTAACTGAACCGCATAGTTACGGGCACCACTATAAGGGTAACCCCTTATTGTAAAGTGTTCTGCTTTTTGAAGACAAGAGAAGTAACAGCCCAGAATAAATCCCATTGTATGGGCATAGCTAGCCATAAAACAGGAAAAAACAACACCATTGTAATTAGAAAAGAACAGTCTAAAATGACAATAGCCACACATTTAAACTTAACATAGTGTGACCATGTTCTTGGCAGAGCTGGAGATGTAATGAAGAGGAATTTATTCAAATGCATGAAATGCATTTTGAGCTAGAGGCTCTTCCGCTGCAGCCCGGTGACACATAAGATAAACCACTGCAATGCCAAGCTCAGCAACACGCACTCGGTGAAGCACACAGGAGTCAGATCTCTCTGTACTGAACATATCTGCACCTATGCTCTCACACAGACGCAGGAATGGTTAATGCTGACACAATGATGGAGAACCTGGCTTCTATACTGTGAGGACCAAAAAAAAAAAGTTTCACACTGTATTTTATTTTGGTAGCTGCCATCACCAGCCACAGCAGCTCAGACCCGCAGGAACAGCAGCTCCCAGCTCAGCATCAGGACTCCAACGTTTTGTGTTTTAGTTTCAAAAGTGGTTCTAGTGCTGATGCTGTTCAAATGGTTATATGACGTAAATTAAAACTTTATTTCCTTTGCTTAATTCTTCCATTATTTATACCTACTTTTTCTTATTTGCAATTTCCTTCTCCTCCAAGCTCCACAGTGTCCCAGCTCTAAGTCCAACAAACACACACCTTTGTGCCAGTGGGATATACTGGTCAGAGGAGGAACAGGACTCTCGTGTTCTACAGGTGATGGGACAGAAGTTGAAGGATTTTTAGCTGCTTCTGGTCTGATGGGATTCCAAAACACTTAATCATTCTTTGTCAGCCCACCTTTGCAGAAGACTCCGCAAAGAGGATTATTCCATAAGTATTAGTCACACACGAATTTTTTTTCTTTTATAGAAATGTTCTGGACAATAGCAAGTGCCTCAACCCTCCAACAGGTCTGTTTCTACTCAGAGCCAACACCAAGGACTATGCCCAGAGCATCATCCCAAGCAAGTGGCAAAACTGAGACACAAGAAGTCGTTCATTGAGCAAGCAGGGCTTTCTTGCTTGATTTTTACCTGCAGAGCACAAAGCCTTATTTGCCCCAATCATCCAGGAGGCAGTCAGCACCGCTGGGGAAGGACACCCTGCTCCTGATCGCACACAGCTGGGCAAGACTCTCACCTCCCACAGCCAAGCTAATGCCATTTCGTCACACTGCAGCACCAAACCTCCACATGGATTCACAAAAGAAACAAGACTTTTATCCTCTGGGAAAACAGCTTTCCAGACTTCTCTTCTGATAGAAGTCTAACTGGAGTTTCTCTTCAGCCCTCCCATATCCCACACATACACACGCCCCTCTTTCATTTTTCCCTGCATTAATTTTTCAGACTTTTATCACTGACATCTACCATAGTTCTTCCTACACTACACTAGTTAATTACACACTAACGCAATTAAAAGATGAAAATGTGAAACAGCAAGACGTTCAGCACTTCGCATATCTCCTCTTTCTGTTAATGTAATCCCATTCCTCTCGCATGCTGCTCAGCTCCTCTTCCTCCCGTGTACAGGATTGCAAAGGGAAGCTGCTTGAGGAGGCTGGCATAGCATCATCATCCTCAGAGAGCTACAAATAAAAAGGAATTTTTACGTGAAAGGCACTGGTATTTTACACAAACTCAGTAATTAGCTTTTGAGTCAAATTATTAAAACTTAGTTCAGGAGAACACTCTCAATTCCAATACAGTGTCTCTGTCAAGCAGTTTCTTTAGCTAGCCCAGAGGTGGCCATGCTCCGTCATCCCTTCTCCTCTCAGGCTACATCACTTCACACTGCAGCAAGTTATTTAATGCAAGTTTGGGTAAAACTGTCTATTCAAAGGAGCAACAGCTTTGGTTGTCAGAGTATAAATGCACAGACCTGCTCTTCTTACCAGCTGTGAACAGCTGCATTAAGATTGGAGCTGTAAGGACACAGAGCGTCCCCACAGAGAACTCCAGAGACCAAGTGTGTGTCCGGGGACCACCCGCTCCAGCCTCTCACCTCTCTCCAAGCTGCCTCTGGAGAACAGCAGCGATTACGCTTGTTTCAGCTTTGCCAATTCCTGTTTGCCACGGCTTACATTAAGGACCAACACTCCTTTGTGTCACTGGAAAAGGAACAGTTTGAAACGCTGCAGCTTATCCTTCTGAACTCCTGCGTGCGCTCTGTGCCCCGCACGTTCCTCTGGTGTGGTTTCATATGAGCAGCATATTCAACTCCCCCGACAAAGAGAGCTGAGAAGAGGCTGCTGCAGCTGCTAAACCATAAGCACCAAGAAAACTTGGTGCAGGGGAGGGTTATGATTCCTTCTAACAGACAGCATTATTGCCGTAAAAGGTCAAACAGAGGTTTTCTGATGGATCACTTCTATTGCAGAATATGCATTTTGCTGGTTCTACTCCTCATGCTAAAATGTGATTATTCCTGCTCTATTGCATCCAGGGAGAAAAAACACGGAACCAGAAGGCACAGCTATTAGTGATGCTTGTGTCAAAAAGCCGACACGCAGCCATGGGCAGGTGCCTGCTCCCACAGAAAACCAGGGAGGCTGCAAGCCCCCAGAGCACACCAAAACACACGGGGTTACACGAGAGGCAGCTTCATGATTCACAGCAGCACAGGGAGATTTATTTATTTAATTAAAATGTCATCATCTCAGAGCGAGTCAACAGATCCTCTAGTTGACCCCATGGTCCAATAGCCTTTTATAAAACCCACTAGTTTGAAAGCATTCCTGTCCTATCGAAACAGCACATTGAGACAAGCATACCCCCAAATCCCTTTACAAGAACCTGATGAGATAAAACCAGCACCAGCAGAAAAGTCCCAGCCTGAGAACTGTGCTCTTGATGATGGCAAAAAACTTATATGATGCCTTAACGATCAGACTTGGCTGGAAGTCCCCTCCTGAGCTCAGACCTGGATCAGACTGCAAACACACAGGGAAGACACAGTAAATGAGGGAGGGGATTCTCTCAACTGCCACAGCACATCCAGATGCCCAACCGGGTGTCTGCTCTCTGTGGCCAAACTCTGATGATCTAGAGAACATTGGAGGAAGAAACACAATACTCTAAACCTAACCTTCCTCTGGAAGAGCAGCATGCAGAATTCCCCTTGAAGCAGAGCTTCATCCAAAAGCATAAGATCGCTTAAACCTATCTTAATCTAGCACTACAGGCCTTTAAGCAACATAAAAAACCCAACACTGCTATTTCTGCAGCCAGGCGGACTAAGCAATACAGAATCCCAGGAGGTGACTCACTGATAATCTCACTGATTTTCCCCAAACCACATGGGTGTCCTTGCACCAGAAAGTTGCCCAAGGTTTCAGGTTTAAGCCCATCTTCAAAATTGATATTATTTCAGCTTAGGAGCTTCAAATGACAAGCCTTTAACCTCCCCCGTAAACTATTCCTATAATTAACCTCCAGCACTGCTAGGAAATTGTGTCATATTTAAAAGAATTTGTGTAGCTTTGACTTTCAGTTACCGGATCTCATTATGTCTTTGTTGGAAAGACTGAAAATATTCAGCTATCAGATAACTTTCCCATAGGCATGGATTTCCACAGCGGCTGACTCACTCAACCTTCTTCTCTTGGATGTGCCTGAATAAACTGAGTTCATCAAGTCTGTTACACGGCTTGTTTTTCAGAACCCAAGCATTATTGTGGCCTCCTCTGAACACTCCAGTATTTTCCTATCTTACTTGAGACGACTATAGGTGGAGATTACGTTCTAACAACACCATGCACACACATGATCACTCCTAACTTCATTCCCTTTAAAAAAAAAACAACAATCAGGCAAGTCCTCCCACAACAGTCAAGTTCAAATTGCATCATCGATGCAACTAAATCCTGCAAGCCACTCTCTGCCACCTCTATGCTGCAATCATCGTTTCTAGGCTTTACCCAGTCTCTTCAATCAAGATCTTATCCTTCTCCCACTTGGAACCATCTAACCAGGAAGGTCAGAGCAGGCTGCAGCAGTAGCATCTTGTCACTGATCATCTCACCTGTCCGTCATCAGTAAACTTTTAACAGCAAAAGTTATAAACCTTCTTTTGGATAATTGAAGCCAGTATTAGTATTTGAATGAAGAACTGGTAAGTGGAGGAGCTGACTGGAAACAACCGACTCATTTATGTCTTGCCATTAACGATCAAGATGCAGAATTTGTTCCTAAACTCATAATTTTTTTCTTGCTGCCATGCAACACTACCCTCATTTAATTAAATTGGCAGGTCACACTAGAGTCACGTTCCTCAGAGAAATTCAAGTAACCAATACTAACTCCATCAGCAGCTGGCTTAACCAGATCCTGAAATCCCCTCTCGAGAAGGAACACCAGGCTTGCTGGGGGGAGAGAGGGGGTCTCTTCTTCAAGCAGATGTTGTTTCGCCTTTAACCTTCCCATTCACTGTATCCGTGGTAGGTAGTTATTTACAAACTTTTAGCAGCTCAGGTTATTTTATTCCTCCTACTGATATCAGGTTAACAAACCTGCTTCTTGTTTCCCTAAAACACATTTCATCTTTCCACGTGTGGGGACAATACTCACGACACCTCCAATCCCACTGAATTTTTTTCCCCATTTCCCAAGACATTTAAAATCGGCAAAAGGGAGCTCAACCAGTTGGTTTAACCCTTTGCAAACACAACACTTGTGCTGGCGCCTGCTGCAGCCCCCAGTCAGAACCTCCAGTTAACCCAGCCCCGTTACCGGCACCCCAGGGAACAGGCTGCGGTACAGAGACTGCGGAAGGGGGAATTATCTCTAATTAGGAACCTGCAGCTCGCACTCCCTGT
>NW_010112898.1:0-1223 GCF_000699245.1 Pterocles gutturalis | reverse complement strand
AAAGCAGCAAAAGCACCAGATACATAAAGTGGAAAGGCACCTCATTCGCAGAGGGCATAAAGCTCAGCAGCAGTCAAAGCAGCAAAAGCACCAGATACATAAAGCGGAAAGGCACCTCACTCGCAGAGGGCATAAAGCTCAGCAGCAGCACTGGACCTCTCACTGCACATCTACAAAGCACAACACAGCACTTGGCAGCTAAGCCTTGCCAGCACTAAGCAAAATGAACTGGTCATGGAAACAATACTGCCATGTGACTAATTCCAACCACAGTTAGAGAGCCCCACTGAAAAAGTTAAGCAGGGTATCCTAACAACAGGAAATATTCTCCCTAGAAGGCACCCTGCTTCATTCCAGCCCAGCATTACAACTCAAACACTGCAGTCTGATCCCAGTAGTTAAATACACCCTTTACAATAAGGGGAAGATGGTGGCCTAACAGAATCCCAACCCTGCTATCAGAGTGGTTCCAAGGAATGTTGATGAGAATAGTGATAAAAGCTTTATTTATATAAGCACAAATTAACATACGTTTAATACATTTATTATAATATTTTTAGAATTCAAGATATTTTTACAGTTGTTAGTGTTTAAACCAACTTTAACACAACCCACAAATCCTTTTCCCTCTTGTGCTACCACATCTAAAACACAGCTTGGGTATCCTCATCCTTGTCAATTCTAAGATGACTCTAACACATGAAGCTACTACTATAAGAGAAGGAAAAAAAAAGGAATAAAACCAAAATAGTCTCTCCAGCTCCCCCTAACCCACTAAACAACCCCCAGTCTTCACTGTGAGTAGGAGTCCTGCTCCTCACAGCAAAGAAGTCAGGACACTAAAGCTGTGGTCTGTGGAAAAACTTAGCAAGAAAACCATTTCCCAACCAACACCAGGCATGCTCAGCCCACACCCTCCCCAAAAGGAAGGTGATAACCACACATCCCAGAGCATTAAGATGCCCACCATAAACAGCAACTTGCAGGCCCAACTATGGCTAGAAATCAAAGCATAACAGGCAAAAAGTCTAAATCAAGACCCAAAAGCCAAAACTCTAAGGAAGAAAAAAAAAAATAAAGCGGTCTTCACTTCATAACAGAGCACACTAAAGGATGTAAGAACACCTCCCACCCCCCTGCTGAAGAAACCCCAACAGCAAACAGCCCCCAGCAGCTGTTATTCAGCCACTACTCATTCCAGCAGACCTCCAGACAGCATACAT
>NW_010112897.1:9686-64332 GCF_000699245.1 Pterocles gutturalis | reverse complement strand
TCTGTGATTCTGTGATTCTGTGAATAAAAATAAAAAAATAAATCTCAGGGTATTGCTATTGTCTCAACTTACAAAGAGAAAGGAGTTAGCATGAAAAATATTTCTGAGATTGTTTCAGCAAATTAAAGTTTTACACCTCTAAAAATTTGTGTGCATGAGTTTAAAAGATTTTACTCAAGTATTAGTAATCTTTTAGTAAGCCAAAAAAATCAAGAGTTCAAACAATATGGATGACAAATTGGAAGATTTGCCGCCGTTGGGTGATAACTGCTTTTTAAACGTTTCTTGTCTTCTACAAGACACAGGTATGACCAGACTATTTTAGAAGGTAGATTTTGAATTCTTCTAGCTGTACCAGTCAGAGAATCAGGGAAAGTAATTTCATTGAAGAAATTAATTAGCTACAAATTACTATTTACTCTCTACTTGTTTGTTTCAATATTAGACAATACTTGCCTTTTAAAGGCCAAATCTCAAATTCTTAGGTCACCAAAAAAATCCCAGTGTTGCCAGAGGTGATTTTGACTGTATGAGCTATAGACATAGCTATAGAAGTTGTGTAGTTCTCATGCAAATAATCAAGAATCAATTTCCCTTTTGTCAGTAAAGTTACATTAGAGACAGTTAAATTAATTGATATTTCAGTATATAAATATTAGGAAACCAAATTTTAAACAGCAACCTTAGTTTTTGAGAGTATATTTTGAGGAAAATGAGTTGCCTGTAAATTTTTCTACTATTAACAAAAAAAAAAAAAAATACAGTCTGATTTCACCAATGTATGAGAAAGTATAATTTTAGACACAACCTCAGGAAAGCCACAGCTTTTAAGGAAATATGACTTGAGTAATAAGTGTCATCTACTATCAGAAGTAGAGACTGTGACAAGCTCCAGGAAAGAGCACAGCTAAAGGCTTTTATTACTTTTTATGTACCATAACCCAACTGTTGTTAAGGAAATTCAATTACCAACTGAAGGGTCATTTATCCAAATTATTCAGTGCTACAAAGGAAATCTGACATGTAAACAATTTAGATAAGGAATTCTAATGATCTAGTACCCCAAAATGTCTGCAATTTGTCAGTTGGACTCTACTTTTAAAAGGTAAGCCTTCATTGCCCTTGAAAAAATAATTCCATTAAATGCATGCTGATAAATACAGTAGCTGATGAAAAATAGACAGATAAGTTTCTATACATCTTATAGTATCTGCAAAATCTTTCCCACTGTGAAAGCTGTAAAAAAAAGTGAATACTATATGTTGCAATATTATGTATTGAGTGTTTCCTCATACTTTGACAAATATGTTTTCCACTGTAAGTATGTATATTTGTATACAGAGTTTTCTCTCTATACATGCACACACACAGAGACACCTGAAAATACCCATAACAATTTTTTTTTTTTTAACTGGGTCTGGTTATTGAAGCATTGCATATCTACCCACAGCAAATGTATGTACTGCATGTGCACAGAAACAGTAGTTTAAATTCATCTTTGAGTTCTCAAGATCTCAACCTTCACCTAAATTCTTGAACAGAAAAAAAGGAAAAAATAAACTAAAAGTTCGCAATATATTCTATATGCAGATGCCTCTATAGGACTAAAAGCTCAGGACTAAAAGATGACCATAAATTGAAGGTATTACAGGACTTCCTTTTTCCTCCATTCCTGTCCTCTTTGTCACCAACTCTTTTCAAAAGAGAAGCTATGAGAGTATAAAATCCCCCCAACAATTTTGTGCCACCACAGCAATCGCTCCAGGGCAGGTTGAACTCAGCAATAATCACTCACAAGGAAGGGAGCAGAAAAGAGTCAGCAAAAGCTTTGAGCAAGCAGCTAGAGGAGATGACCACCAAACATCCTTTCCAGTCTAAATGATGTGTTGGCTTTTGGATGCTGATGAAGTGATAACAGGGAACAAAATCAGCTGATTGCCCAAGCAGCGCATGGAAAGCCAAGTGCTGCACAGCATGTCATCTCTTGTATTTTTTTCTACTAATTTTTGGTTTATTATTAAAGCAAACAATAATTAAGATATCAGCTTCCTGTGACCTTTATTTCCATGGAGGGTCCTCATACATTCAAACATATTCTTAAGTAAACAGAAAAAAAAAAAAATCCTAAATCTGAAGAACTGACCATATTCGCAAGGAGGACATAATTTATTTTCATCAATAAACTGTCAGAGTAAACTGAATATCTAAAGAAAGTCAAGTTTAGTTTTCGAGAAGACTTGAAACCACTTTCACACTAAAATAAGTGTAAAGTACAGTTTTTCTTTTGTAAAAGCTCACATTATAAAAGCATTGAAAATAAAGAAGGCTAAAGCATAGAAGTTTAACTCCTAATTATGTAAATTCAAGGTACCCTGGGTATGCCATTCCTTTTCAGGAGCAAATGTGGGAGAAAAAACATTAAGTAAAACCCAAATAATTTTAACAAAGCCTAATCTTGATTCACCAATAATATGTTTATTCATGGATTATTTTTTTTTTCCTGGCATTTCTCAATATTAGAATGCAAATAAGAAATTATTAGTGGTCCTCAGGAAAAACCATAGCAAAGTGATAATTAGTCTTAAAAAGAAATATACTTAATAATAAGTTCTGAAGAGCAAATTTAGTGAATTACAAAGAATCTGTATTTGCTTACATGTCACTTGTAGCTTTCTAGCTTAGAAATTCCATAAGGGGAAATAGAGATTTTGTAAGGGGAAATACTGTAATGTCAAAAAGGTATTTGTAAAACATTAGACAAAGAAATGGCTGCTTTCAGAAAGAGGCATTTAATGCTAAAATATGCAATGCTAAATATGTTTGCATATTTTAGACATATTAACACCTAAAGATAAAGGTTTATGCCAAGATGAGGAGAAAACCTGGGAGATACTTCCTGTTCAAAATTTAAAATGCATATATGTGTGAAGAATTGCATGGGTATCTCCAGCACAGTGCTTGCTAAGCTGAAGGACACAGAGGTTTCAGTTTGACAGGAGCTGTCTGCATGTTTGGGTTGAAAAGGGTGAATGGCTCAGCCAGAGAAAAACACAGGGGATAAGGGACTAAATAGTTGTGTGATACTACGACATCTGCAAAATGATGGCCAAAAAAAAGTCTCACTGGTCCTAGTTTTTCACATTTTGTCAGTGAACTGATAAGGTAGCTATGCCACTTTACTCAGGATGGACACAGCAAACATGCTAAGGGATAAAAAGCTTAGCATCTCCATGGTCACTTCCTTACTATGTGAGCCAAAGCATATATCCTACTAAAATGTATCCGTCTGTAACAAAGGTATAAATTCAATCTTGTCTCACAGGGATGTTGCTAATATTAATGATCCTGTAACATGTCTTTGGTCCTTCCAGAAGGACCACTAATTTTAAATTTTACAGGCAATTAGTAATCTTATACATCAGTAATATGAAGGGCAATGGATAGTCAAAACCTATTTAAACCACTTCCTTCAGAATATGGAATTAAGCCTTTTCAGAAGAAAATAAAATCTTTCTCCATTTCAGGATGCGACAAGAATTTATTTTTGCTTCCATTATAATGAAGTATAAACTTAACTCCTTTTCCAATTTTAAATTGGAAACGAAGATCACTGAGCAGCACTTTTTTGTAAATTTGTACATTGACACTCATGTCTGCTTTTTGACATAAGCAAATACCTTACATCTTTAGCAGTTAAACTTACTGTATAGTATTCCAAGGTAAAGATGGGAGAACAACATGAACATTTTTGTGTCTTTTCTAAATCCCTATACATTTATTCCTGTTTTCTAAAGACAACGTAACAGTGGTTCACATGTAAATTAATTCTATTCAATACTTGAGACTCATTGTTTCTTCCTTCTGTTTTTCCACTTTTTAGTTACAAATGCTTTAAATTAAAACCAAATCCCACAGATGATTACACATAAGAATCCCTTATGGATTTTACTGTGGTTCCAGATAAATTCAGCATACATCAGTATCAAATCTCCTGTTCTGCATGCGATAGTGTCATAAGCATCTCATCTAGACCACAGAATCTATGGCAGCTGTCTGAGCAGGCAGAAAGTCTGTTGGTCCAGGGTATGACCAGTGGCAACAGCATCAGTGTTCTGCAAACCTCAACTTCTACAACAAAACAGAGCTTTTGTCATCACTTTAATAGTTTAACAGTATCACTTCGGTTTCACATGACACCAGCACACAAACCACTCTGGGAAAGATGTTGCAAAGTGATGGTCAATGACCAATACAGCTATTGTCAGGGCTGTGCCTCTGGAGAGAAGGAGACAGGAGCACCTCTCTGCCTGCATATGGAAAACGGGGACCGTGTTTGTTTTAGAAACACCCCAAAGAAAGCAATGCTGGAAGAGAGTGATACTTTCACACCCTAGACACGCACTTTTGAAAAACCTGAAACTTGCAGAATTTTCTAGAAGCTGAGATCCAGATGAGAGATTCATGGATAAATCCATAGAGCATAGTACAATATAAATAAAAATAATCAAATCACGAGCAGAACACAGACAAATGCATTTGGCCTGTCAACTTTAAGCAACAGTTTCTCATGGAGCTTGGAGACAAGTAAACAAAACCTACCAACTAAGCTACATATCAAAAGACAGGAAAATGAGGACCATGACGTCTGTTTATGAGCAACTGACACTATAACTGAACAGGACAACAAACCAACATAGAAGGCAGCACAAGTCTTAGATGTGCCTGAGGAGACAGCCTCCCAAGACATCAGTTCTGTAATAGAGAGATGTATTTTCCCCTTAAACCAAAGATGCATTAGCGGTATATTGCACAAACCAGACCACAGAGATAATAACATCCTAAGAACAAACAATTTCCTCATACATTTAAAAGGCATGGAATACTGACCTTTACATACCCACGTTCACCGTCTTCGCTCATTGTCTTATAAAAGGAGACGGCGGCTGACACAAGGGAGCAGGAACTGAAACGATCTTGAAGATATCCAAGAGTGCTATTGATTTGTATTTTATTCCAGTGCACGCTCAATGAGAAAATTAGATTAAATCAGTCAAATAAATCATTTTTGGAATGGAGTTCATGGTTTGGGCTATTAAAGTAATAGGAAGAGGAAAAAAAAACAGGAAAAACTAAGTTGCTTTTTAAGACATCAGCTTCATTTCAGACAGTGCCTGAGACCTAGTGAAAATTCACTACTTTTGCAGTGAGGTTATGCTGGTTTCATCTGATGTTATTGTAATAACACAGAAGATTGACAGGTTTTATTAACCCTAACAAAAAAAACCCACAAATAAAATTATAAAATACATTAAAAAAACCAAAAAATAAAAATATATTTTGTTAAGGTAACTGAGGGGATTATTTCCTGCAGAACTTTAGAGAAAGTTGCCACTGATTAATAAAACCTCTGAAGTTACCTGTCTGTAGAACTATTTCATGTTAAATTCATACATAACTAGAGAAGTACACTTCAGAAAGTAATCAATGGTGACAGATATTACAAATTCCATTTGATTAGCTGTTATCCTACACATAATCTCCTTTTTAAAAGAAAAAGGGCAACAAGCAAAAAAGTAAACCCCAAACCCTCCTCAGTCTGTCTAGGCCTACAGAACCTAGCACACCTTGCAAATCAGATTCTGGAAACCCATCTCACTTGCCTGTCCAGAATTTGGTGGATTACTTCTTTGGCAACACTGAATACTTCTGAATAGATTTGATATTCCAACTGATGCCCATAAAATAGATTTTCACTACCCCCTAATAAAAAAAAAAAAACAACCCACACGGCAAAAGACAACTTTCTATGCAAGACCTTTTAGATAGAATTCAAGGTGAAATTCTTCTGATTATGTAGGATATTCATTAAACAAACCTTTTTGCATGCATCTTAAATTTATCTTCCATTCTTGTTCAGGTCCCACAGGACTCAATTAAAGTGTTCTTCTAGCAGATTAGTAACACTTTTTTAAAAAACTTTTTTTTTAAACTGTGAAACTTTTTTCCAATCAGAAAATGCCAATTCGTTTAAACTCATCTATCTTGTGGAAAAATATACTCTTTTAGATGGAAATCTGCATAACTACCTGCTTGTTTCACCAGCTCTCCAGAAGCTCACGCTGCAAACTCACGTGCCTTTCCAGGGCTGGGTTTCCAAGCAGTTTGTGGGTTTCCCATGAAAATTCAGCACTTCCCAGGGTTCACTACCATTCCCACTGAACCCACCATCCTCTGTCCACCCAGAGCTGTCAGGGTACAAGATTGTGGCTTCCACTAGCACTCTTCATAGATGAGCAAAGCAGACCCATTGCACTGTTTGTGTGAATTACTTCACAGGATTCACAGCTCACATATAGCAGCCACAACACGACAGGATTCACTGTTTCCACGTGGCTGCTTTGGACACCTCTAAATCTGGGTTTGCAGGATGCTTCTGCAGCAGGAGAAACACTAGGAAGCGCAAGCTGGCATACTTTCATCTCCCTGTGAATGCAACATAATTTCTCAGTACCTTGCCAAGGGTTTTGTCAAGTCTAATTTTAAGCCTTGCAAATAACCTGGCTTTTACCACTTCCTTTGGGAAATGAGTCAACAGCCTCTTATATTTCACTGGCAGCCACCCAGTGTGAGGATAGGGCACTATCACACCCCAGGAGTCAGTTCAAAGATGAACCTCAAGGACTGTCCTGAGTAATTGCCCTACAGCAGATACATGGTTTCCTCACTTCTCAAAGAAGCTGCAGATTTTATCTATTTCCTCACCCCCTCCACACACACCCCCCAGTTACACACAACCCTTCTGTGTGCCTCCACTGCTGGCAATCTGTACTGCAGCTACCATAGCCTGTATAGATCTGCTTCCAGACGTGATTTCCCAGGCAACTTAACTCCAAGGACACTACAGCATCCTGAAAAAGATGTCTCATTACAACTTTTGTATGCAGAAAAGGGCACTTCATATACTGAAGAGACTTGTACTTTGCTACTACGTGTTTGGGGATGGGCAAGCATCCAAGTGAGATGCAGCATCCAAATCCAAATAAACTGAATTTCTCTCTACTACATCCCACTGGTCAGAGACACAGTAAAAAGGCTTCTGCAGAGTTTAAAGAAAGGACAAAACTTCCTCTGTGCACAGAGCCATAAAACAGGTCACGCAACTGCACCACCATAAATGAATTTAATGTTGTTTGGCACAGATTTAGGAATCATGGTACTGTAGATTTATAAGCTATGCCATTAGGAACAGATACTTAAATTCACAAACAACAGATGGACATTAAACATATTTATAATACTATATACTATGTCCCCTACAGGACAAAGCTGGAGGAACTGCTGTAACTTGCCTCCATACTGGTATATCTTACAGGATATATATATCATAGATACAATTACATTTCTCTATTGCTAATATTATGCAACTTTGGGGGGGGAACACCCAGGTTAGAAAATTGCAGGTGTCATTGAAATATAAAAGCATTTCAGTGACACTCTGAACACAGACAAGGTGTATTTTTTTTAAGTTTTAGTAGAACTTTCTACTCTGCAATCAGCATTTCAGAAATTAACATTAGATCGCCTTTATTATTAGATAGCAGTAATGAGCCTTTTTTGTTATTTCATGGTTGGATTACTAAACTAGATTGGGTTTTTGACAGATTTTTAGACCTTTACTTACAGTTGCAAGGAAATGCTTAATGGCTTCAAAACCAAAAGTAAATAAGATACTACCTGAGAAATACACACCATTCGTTGAGACAGTGGAATGCACCTCAGACGACAGTCATGTTTTATGATTATTTTTGCTATTTATTATTTTAAGCCTTGGGCAATTTATTACTAAGTTAAATTGTTAATTATTTCCAAATAAATGAAGCATAATTTATGACCCTGGACTATGTTTTAAGACATTACATTTCTCCTTAGAAATGTAAAGGAAACATTTTAACAAAGATGGTAAGTAAGTTTCAAAAATACCCTTTTAAATGTTTCCTTAAAATAGTCATTCACATATCAATGTTGGCTGATAGAAAGCATTAAAATACTCATAGGGAATGCCCTAATGACAATTCTTTATTAGGGCACAGTATCAGAGGAACCTATTTACTGGCATGAATGAAGCAATCCCAAGGAGACTGTGCCAGCCTGCCACTGTGGCCACTTAAAAATTCACTAAGCTGTATTAGCATTTGTGAATGATCTCTGGGACAGTAGCCAAGGCCTTTAGAAGAGCAGCTCAACTTCTGGAGCTGGTCAGCAAAAGCTAGCAGTGTACTTCAAACAGCAAACAAAACACCACTTAATTGAATGATATTTATTTAACTGAAAACATTCCACAGGCAATACCACTTTTTCTTAGAGGACAGCGTATGATGCAACTAGAAGTGCTTCTGAAATTCAGCTCTGTGCTTGGGCTCTTTTCCTTTTGGGGAAAACTGCTCAGAGGCATCTAAGAGGTCCCACAGCCTGGGCAGGTTATTGGCTCAGGGATCCACACCAGTTAGGGGTACAGTCTCAAGAAGAAATACAGAAGTCTCCTGCCAGCACTTCTCTTACACCACACTGGAGCAACTAGATTGCAGGCAACTTTCACCAGTGGTACTCTCCTCAACACCTCCACTGCCCTGACCATAGGAACCTGGATTAAAAAAAAGTACCAACTGTTTGTACCCCAGACCATTATCCACATCGTTGAGCAACAGCTGTTGTTTATGCTGCAGAAGTTGGCAGACTGGGAAGGACAGTGTTATTCTGGCACCTAAATAATAATTGTACTTTTTCTCAACTCTAGCATTTGACATTGAGGCACTATGCACAGCAACAAAGTCCTGATGCTGTTATGACACATGAAACTGCACTGCATGACCTATACTAGGGTAATTTTCTGACGCAAGAACTTAAAATGCATCATTTATACCCACTTCAGCACATTTGTGCTGCAATGTGACATCTAAAAAACTAGAGTTAGTCCCTGAATGCATAAGCAGGAAGGAACAGAGTGCGGTATGTTGCAAAATAGTTTCCACTATATTCATTCTAGCACAGCTCCGTGAATAGCTGTGCTAGCACAGACTCCAGAGAGGAAATACAGAGCCTGCATCTAACCTGATCATGGGCCAAACTATTTATTAGCCAACATAAGAATCTGATATTTTGGTTAAATTATGTAAGGTATAAGTGATTAAGAAACTTTTTTGCAAAGACTTGCAAATACACACAAAGCTCTAGTCTGACTCTTCCTCTCAGTTCTTTGGTTCCCAGGTGGAGTTCTGTCCCCTGCACCTGTCTGCCTGTTTTTCAGCTTCTATCATCCTTTCTAAAATGGTGAAGGCAAAGCAAGAGAGACAAAAAGGAAAGATTCAATAATGAAGTTTAAGATGGAACAGGAGAGGGTGAGCAGACCAATCTCTCTAGATAACAGCTCAATTTTGAATGTCTGCTTACTGGTAAATTCCAGAATAGCCAATACCATGTACTAAAATGTTATGAATCAGATGCTAAAAGAAAGATTAAAAGATGTTTCTATATGCCTCTTTATACTTTAAGAATTAATAGTTTCTTTTTAAGCTATCAGAAACTGAGACTAAGCTCAGTCTACCAAGCAAGCTTCTAGTTTATAAATAAGTAAATAAATAAATATATAAAAATTAAAATGCTACACAAAGGCCAAGAAGAGCTGAAAGCAAATTTTGGTGATGCTGAGCAGCAGTTTTTTCCTGCCCCTCCTGTTCTCCTTCAAGCACTTGCTTCCCCTTTTCAGTATTATGACAGGCAGCAGTTAGAGAACATTTAACAGATAATGAGAGTTCTGAGTGGTTTGAATACTAAACCATATGAAAACACACAGAAATCAATAAAATCTGACAGCTTCTCTCCTGTGCTGCATTCCTCAAGGAAGGAGTAAAGAGAGGGATTTATACCCCTTTTATTTTGGAATACCTTTCCGAGCATCATTCAACGTAACATAAAATGAGCAACCTAGGTAGTCTAATTTTATCATGTCACCTTCAAGTAGCATTTAGTTATATTTTTCAGATTCATAAAACTGCATGTTTTTTCACATGCAGTTTTGGCGTGAGTGCATTTGGCACATTTAATGCCATTTCCCATACTCCAATTACGTTAAAGTTACATAAGCAATTAAAGTGGAGGTGAACCTTGCTATGTTTAAAGGGTACAGAAAAATAGAAAAGCAATTCATAAACAATGAATATTATTTCCATAGATTTGGTTCCTGCCTCCGTTTCTCCATCCTAATAGGAACCAGGTGATTGACTTATCCTACACTGAATTGTGACAAGCAAAGACAGAAAACTTGCACATGCTTTGTTGTAAAAAGCACAAAGAATTTTGTCCCTAGTGGATATACTGATGAAGAAGATTATGAAATGGAAGACAGCCTTCAATTATATCCTTAGTGGATATAGGAAGCAATGAAAGCTACCAGCCACCAGAGGATGATACAAGTGGCCACTGTCAGTATCCTCCTGGTTCTGCTTGCTACCGCCAGGGAAGATTTGGAGGTTAACCTGAGTACACTTCAGAAATAGAAATGAGGGGGAATGAAAAAACAAACAAACAAACAAACAAACAACAACCTCCAAAAGAACAACAAAAAAGATGAGAGTTGCTGCCTTCAAAGCTGGATGCAAGTACTGCAGCAGGGCTAGGAAGAAAGATCTTATGGCTTCCACACTACAATGCACTGGTCATACGGTCACCAAAAAGACACAAGCTAACTTTCTAAGTTGTACTTAAACAACAACCTTTGGAAACTAGCAAAGTCATCTCAATCTCTACCTGCTGCTCCTGTGTGTTATTTAACTATGTGCGGTTACTCAACACATACCATTTCTTCAGCTCAGTACAGTTACTTGACGAATAGTTGACTGTCCTTTAAAAAAAAAAAAATCCTCTCTCTAGTACCCATTCTTGAAGAACCCAATTTCTCCAAAGCTGATTGAATAAAATAATTATCATCCAAATCAACCCAAGATAACAACACCTGGAGCAAACACTAAATAAAAGTAATCAAAATGCCCAAAGAAGTAAACAGAGAAAACATTAAATCTATGCAACCTGCGTAGGCAGGAAACTTTTTGCAACACCTCTAGAAGCTTGACTAAAGGCTAAACGAAGCAAGTCTGCTATTTCAAAGCTGCTAACACAGAGCTCTACTAGATTTTTCAGAAGTAGTAATCCAGTCATAGCCTACCCAAGTCTATATTATGCCCAAGTCTAATTATATTTGTACAATAGAAAGTTAGATGATCTCATGGCAAGCTTAGGCAGCCACATGAAAAAATTAAGCATAATATATAAATATAGCTTTATCAGAACAGTGTCTTCAATAGTGCTTCATGCATTTTTCTTATTTGAACTTAACGGCTTTTAAAGCTATTAATAAGTGGTTTGCAGAAGTGAACTCCTCTTTATTTCTGCATTGTGTGGAAAACTATTTATGTCTGGCACTTGATACTTTCATTAGGCATCCCCTGACTTCTCTGTCATGAAGAAAACTGGACAGTCTTCCCTATTTACTTTCCTTGCTCTATGGCAGCATCCGTTATCCTGACATTTGTTTTCCAAGCAGTGTTCTAAACTCTAAGTTCTCCTCACAGAGAAGCAGTCCAATTAAAAAAAAAAAAAAAATTAATGTGCCCTCTCTCTTACCCTTCGGATTTACTGCATCCTTTCTGAAATGAATGTGCAGTGGACATAGAATTCACAAAGAGCAATAGTGTTATTCTGTTACATGCTTCTTTTCCATCAAGGTTCCCAAGGGCATGCATGCTTCCAGAACTGAGAGTGTCTAATTCTGAATACATATATTCTCCATTTCCATAATCTACATTTATTAATATTTATTTTATTCTTTTTTAACTGGTTAGTCATTAAGATTTATAATCTTCTGCCAGTACCTCTCCTGAGTTTTGGATTTAAATATGCTGATTAACTTGGGGAACTTCCATGAATTTGTCACTTTACTATTCACCTCCTCTCCTAGATAATGTATTAATGTGGAAAAAGTATAAATCCCTTTCCATTAATTCTTATCCCTGTGGTTCTCATATTTAGTCTCTTACTCATCTAGAAGAGCACCTTCCCTGTTATCCCATAAGAAGTATTTGGTGAGAAAACTTATCTAAAAGTTTTTCAAATCCTTATCATACTTTAATGAATTCCATCAATTTTACCTGAAAGTGTACCCTAAATTCTACCCTGATGCCCTAGTGTGCAATTTCTCTCTATAAAAGTAACATTTATTCTTACCCTTTGCAACACATTTCTACTAGTCTAATCACTTTCACTTTTTTGTTCTATACATCAGATTTATTAGTCTGTAATTTCTGAAATGTTGTTAAAGACCATTTTTATTTTCTCTCATCTGTCTTGTACTGGAGTCACTTTAAGCAAGAAGTTATGCACCATACTGAGAAGTCTGGCAACTTCATGCTTGAAATCAAAAAGCAACCATGTGACTCCAGCAATTTGTTGCTATTTATTTTACCATCTTGACCTACATCTTTAGTGATATTTCATTTTGATACAGGCATGCATTGGAAGAATTAAGGATTTGTGGGACCATCAAGGAGCTATTCTAACAGGTAAGCATACCAATGGCTATAAGGAGAGTAGAGTTAAAACATCACTTCTCTGACTCATTTTGACAAATAACTTCATTCCACATTTCCTCCATGCAAGCAAAAGCTCTATCCCTAAAGTTACCAGGCTGGTTAGAAGAATCATTCTCTCTCTCTCAAATGAATAATTCCACTTTTCACAGGTAAGTATCAGATCAGGGCTGAGCACAGGAGAGATCAGTACTGATCTCAGCGTGGATGGATTATTGGTCTCAAATTCAACAATCTCTGATACAAAAAGGGAAACCTGCTGGTATTTGCTTTAGAAATACTGCATAAGAACACCCTAAATTTTAAGTATTTTATACATTTTAATATTTTAAATGTAAAATAAGAAATTGATGCTATCAGTTCAGTCTTCTCTATTTAACATTTTTAGTTTCCATTTTTCTTAGTAAAACAGGTAATAAAATTACCTTGCTTTTATTTGTGAGCACTGTCGCATTACAAACCCTACAACAAAAGTAAGAATAAAACTAACATAGCTCAACTCCACAAGCTTTCCACATTTCAGTTAGTATTTGGCTGCAGTCTTGAAAGCTTTGGTTTTGTTCCCACACACCTAAGAACTTCTTGTGCATTTGTTACATTTTACCCATGACTTCAGATTCCACATCATTTTCGTCTTACTGTGCAGTTTTACATAAGGAAGAGGTATAACTTCAGGATAAAATGAAAGAGGATCTACATCCATTTTTCTGTACTAAGACCATGACGCCTGTCAGTGACTATGGAGTGACTCCATTATATATGGATCATTAACATATTAAGGCATTAATGACTCCTTTAAAACTATTCCTATCTGACTTGTCAATTTCTAGTGAAGAAGCCCACAATGCATATTAACAAGATTACTCAAATCATTGTATCTATAGAGGTATCATTACTCAGACTCTTGACTGCTTGAATAAATTGTTTTAAAAAAACCTCCCAAAGTAATAGTTTTGTAGTAGACTGACTCTGCTGGAAGGTAAAAGTAGCAGTGGGTAAAACCTCAATCTGCAAATGCTCACAGGACATAGTAGTGTTCAAGATTCCCTTAAAGCAATTCTCACTGAAACCAAATAAAAGAATGATACCGATATCAAAGGGGTTGGGGCTTAATGTTAGTGGTCTCATGGGCTGAGCAAGTAGTGAGGACAGAAGTTATTGCCTGGGACTAGTCCTGCCATATACTTATTCTTTTCTTACTGCCATCTACTTTCAGTCATCTAACTCCCAAATCACATCCTGACAGTGTGTGAAATATGCAGCTTACCCCAGACCTTTAGAAATTCTCCCCAGAAGCAGAACAAGAAACCAGTTTTTGAGAAAGTGAGGGCCCCAGGGTGAGTTAGCATGACAGCAGCCAAGAGGAAAGAGGAGGAAGCTTTGGGGATTTGATTTGTGTGAATGAGGTTCTGGAGTAGGAAAAAACTGGGATGATAAGATTATTCAGGATGAGTTGAGGAGAGGGGAAAAGACAGATTCCTTTAATTGAAATGGGCTGTACCCTACCTACAAGGCTTTTTGAGCCCTACTTGGATTGACTGCAGAAGACAAGGCTACAGAATTGTTTATCAAAGCATACATGCAGTAAGTTAATAGTAGGATAGCTTTGTCTGCACTGCATGTCCTAAATCTCTAATCAGTGAATATACTAAGTCAGTAAGAAAGAGAAGTGCAAGGCTGAATCATTCACTTGATTAAGACTATAATAAAATTTCACTCCAAAAAATTATAATAAAAATACGCAGAAGGAAGTTCTCACTTCCAAATGATGGATTTCTCCATTCTGGAAAAACAATGGCTGCTTAAACACATGACAACCACTGAGCACCAGGTACTCCCAGGAGCACAGGATGCTAGGTTCATATTTGCATGCCTCCTTGGAAGCCAGTGCTTGCTGTTTGGAGTGTGATGTACCATAAAACAGCTCTATGCCAAACAAATGTTTTTTTGTCTCTTAAAAAGGTACCATAAATGAGACTTCGTTTTTGGAATGTGAGGAGAACAACAAAAGAGTTACCAGAGGGTGGGGAACCTTGGCAGTGGTTGGAGTTTTGCAGTAGAAAAACAAGGAAAACCAAAAAAAAACCCCTCACAAAACAGAATAACAGCTAACTGCCAAACCATCCCACAACTGTTGAATAAAAATAACTTAAAGCCAAACAGCTGATGAGGCATGTAATCTCTGGTTTTGAGGCTCTTATTCAGAAATACCTGCTGCTGTGCATAGCTTAGTGTACACTGGTTTAAGCATAAGGCAGGCTTATTAGGTTAGTACCTCACTGAATACCATGAGAATAATAAAGCTCTATATAAAGGACCTGATCCATTCTTCATGTTGCTGAATTGAAAGAGGCCAGCAATGAAAACAACACCTAAAAGTTTGAGGGGGAGGGAAGCCCACACAAATCAAAACCCAAAACAACCAGGAAAAATAAGCATAAATTCAGTATTGGATACTGAAGTCAACTTTATTGGAAGGAAAAAAAAAAAAACAAAAAAAACACACCACACACCCAAAAAACAAAACAAACAAGAAAAATAATTACTCATGCACTCCATCGCATCTTAGGAGTTAATATTATTAGATAGCTTCATGAATTGTCATCAGTACCTTTATAAGATTAATCTGTGTTCTGAATAAAGATTTTGATTTTTTAAAAAATTTTTCTTTTTAATCCACTCTCAAAGGCAGGAAGGATAATATAAAAATGCAGTGCTTGTGTGATATGTGCTGTACTAAGAAAAACATTAAAGTCTCCAAATTTAGAGAATAAAAGAATGTAGATGTCAGTGACCAGTGGAATTCACCAAAATGAAAATAATTAAAATACTATGCAGCAGCATTCATTGACTGCAGATATCTCAGAATTACTATAGATGTATTGCTGTTTCTTTAAGTAAGTGTAACATAAGTTGCCTGGGAAAACAATACTGCTGAATGTAAAGAGCATTTTCATTTTTCTTGATGTGGCAATGATTAAGGCAATATATGGTCATCTAGTTTTAACTTACTGCTGATAGGACTGCTGGTAACATTCAGGAACTACAAACAGCTACAGAGTTGTAGAGATACAGCCCTCCTCCAGTTCCAAGCACAAGAGCTAACAGTGAGATTTTATCCACAGTTTATTTCTGGGAAAGAAACCCGAAATATTTTTTCATTGTGAAGTTCAGGCACATTTTCAGTTACACTGGTATATGATTGATGTACAACTGTTTCAAGTGAGTATCTAGATGCAATTTTACTACATTAAATCCTACTTCAAAGTTATCTCCCAGTCAGATATAGTTTTGATAATTTTAAGATATTCTAGGAAACAGAACCATTAGTTCCTTGGATGGCCAAGGAAATCCACAAAGATTTCTTTAGTAGAAATATTTCAAAGATATCTTAAATACTCTTAACTAAGCAAAATAATAATAAATTCAAGTCCAAAGATCTCCAACAGATCACAGAATAAAGTGATGCAAAGAGGTTTGTTGGGTTAGATCAGCTGTTGTTGCCACTTTGTTTGCATTTATGGTTCCTAAAAGGATTGAGATTTATCATTCTGAAACAGCAGAGAATAACCTTAGTTTCCCGTTCTGTACTGACACTTTCTGGAACAATAACTATCAACTGCCCTCCTCCATTAGTTAAACAATACCAAAAATACAACAGAAAAAGGCTTTTTAAGTAAAAAATATTTACTTACTGTAAAGTAAACATTATTTTTAGTTGAAAGCTTATGCTACTGTATTTAACCTTTGACTAATACAATCTTTTCCCATTGCTATCCGAGGTGAAAACTGCAAAATCTCCATGAAGGTTGACAGATTATGCTGGAGGTTTACATTCTAAATTATTCTTCATAATTCTCAACAGACAGGTACATTATCATCCATTGCATTTTGCTTTCAATCAATGTGCTTTATTAAATACTTCTGTAGATACATATACGTAGCTCATTCCTGCAGGCTACCATATTTTGTGGTGTTTACTGGAGGTTTTTTTGGTTTAGATATATGATGGTTGTATAGCTGAACTCTGTACCTGTAAGGGTATGTGCTGTTACATTCCAAGTTCTTTAGTGAGTTATTCCAACTCTGGATGGAGTGGAGTCAATAGAGCCTAAAAACAGAGCTTTTCCTAACACTTTGTCTTTCAAAGAAAGATGTCATTCTAACCATTCACTGCCCAAGACATCCTAACAATCTCTCCATTAAGACCGCTATCTGAGCTGTAGGAAATCTCAGCTTTCTTTTCAGGAAAATGTGACACTAGACAGATATGTATTAAAATAATTAGCTCCTTGAGGAGCAAAACTCCAGAGTGCTGAAAGCATCAGGAGCTCCAAGATAAGCCTTCTGCATTGTTGACCATGCAGAACATTTTGGGCTGGGTAGAATACCACACACTTTCTTTGTCCTGAAAGGCTCTGAAAATGTTTCTTTCTCACTCTTAACGCTTAACCTATTCAAGGGATATTCTATCCTTCTACCAGTCACACAAGTACCATTCCCAGACCCTGCTGGCCTCAGAAAAACCTTGTCCCAAGATGGGAGTGGGTGGACAGGGGGAAATCCGTAATAAAGTCAAATAAAACTGCAGGAATAATTTCTAATAGATATTGTCTGAAAGCACAAAGCATCTTTCAATAACAAGGCATCGTACGGACAAAAATCAGAGTAGGTTTGAGCTCAGCAGATAACACCACAAAACATCTCAGTTTGATACCAGAAAACCCTGTTCTGTCAATAAGCCTGAAGTACTTTCAAGCTATAAAAGGCTACTAAAAAAAAAAAGTTTTAACTGCTTTTCCCTCACAGTTTTGATTATTTTTAAAAAACATAACACACCTTCCTTCCCCTTAGAAAGCACGCCAGCAGAGTGAACTGGGTTCTTCTCTCCCTCATAATAGCTCAGCAATACTAGAAATAAAAAGCATTAGAGAGAACATGCTTTCTAGGCAAAGGCTAGATTTTTTTCTAACAGTCTCAAAGATTCATGCAGCTTGGATCTCGCCTCTCATACAGCCTTGGGTAGACAGACCACATAGCCATCATT
This sequence comes from Pterocles gutturalis, assembly GCF_000699245.1. Classification (NCBI taxonomy): domain Eukaryota; kingdom Metazoa; phylum Chordata; class Aves; order Pterocliformes; family Pteroclidae; genus Pterocles; species Pterocles gutturalis. The sequence continues at coordinate 46,647 of NW_010112897.1, read as the reverse complement.
TGTTGTGAAAACTCATATAATCACCAAGAGTGCCAAAAAATTAGAGCAGCAGGCCAGACAATTACCCTTACAGACACATTTTCACTCAAGACATGAGATCAAATTACAGCAACATCAAATAGAAGTTTACCAGATGGTACACAGCGCTAGGGGGTGCCACCTACAGGGCTTTCATTTATTGTACACTGACCTAAATTTGTGCTCTGTTCCCACAGCAAAGAACATTTACTTGGTCACAAATGTTCCTGTAAAAAAAAAAAAATAAATCTATTAATTAAAAAAATATTTCTGAGAACTACCATTTAATTCATGGGATGCTGTTTTAGTTATTCCCATCCTTTAAATCATAGTCCATTCACTGTATACTTGCAGTCTAGTAGAACTAGAACTGTGAAGCTCTCTCCCCCTTAGGGCCCATAACATCCAGCAGCCAGACCTCCCCGACCATTACCACTTGATGGCATGCACGTGGGTGCAACTTTGACCAAGAACTTGGGGTACTTGTCTGTACAATTTACAGTTGTATTAGTAATTATCATATGTGGCCTGCTTAAATTCCTACACACACACACACCCCAGTATCTTCCTCAAAGCCTTGAGAGGCATCACAGAAGAGGAGAAAGAGAGAGACATAAGGAGACTATAAAGTTGTGGCAAACATGGTAGAATACAGCTGTTAGTTATACTTTTCTTGTATTACTTTGGTTAAAGAAACACAGAAAAATACAAAGATTCATTTAAGATGAACAAAGGAGAGCAAAGGAATTCAAGTGTGCAGTCAGCACATGACAATGTTGAGGGAGGAAAACTAGGAGTAAGACCAACCTGTGGTATCAAGAAGCCCAAACTGTAACGCAACGTTACCGCTATCTGGATGAAAATTACAGTTAAAACTCTTCTAGAAATAAAAAAATATAAGCTTTTTGTTCCTGCCTTTTCTATGATGCCAGACCATCTCACTGGTGCCTCCAGCAGACTCCAACTTGTCTGGTTACTAACAGATTAGTCATCTGTTACCTGATGACTTTGTATATCAACACAATAGTCTAGTTCAGGCAGAGGGGGGATGCAGTGTAATGTACGTAACTGGTATAATGAGAAGCACCTACCAGAGTAAGACACATAAGCCCATGTGCAAAGTAAAGTGCTGAAAAATATTTTGTTAATTCTTCAAATTCCCTCTTTGTAACATGACAGAAGAAAAAAACTGTTAAAAGGAGGAGAGTATCACAATTAATTCAATATACTAAAACATTAAAGAACCGTGTATTGTTTAAAACATTACAATCTCTTCCGACAAGATACTAGTAATCAGTACTAGAAAAATATGAAAGTGAGAAAGGCAGAGATAACGTTACACCACATTATATAATTTAGCCTAAGCTAGCAGCGTACAACTTGATTTTGGTTGAAAAATCTCATTAGATGTTCAGCAGATACAATTTCAAACATAGTACAGCTTTTATCTTATCCTCTTTTTTCACTTTTCCAAAACATTACTAGATTTGATGAAACCATCACCTGAAAAATACTGGTAATTTTAAATTTTTAAAAGTGGTTTTGTAGTCACAGATTTATTCACACTAGTGATAAGTCTAAAACTCAGAGCAAAGAGTCATAAAAGGAGAGGTACTAGAGGAAACTTTCCCTGAAAATAACCAAAATGTGTTCAGTCTAACAAGGCAGCAAAACACCCTTCTAACACACAGAACCATTCGTGGTCAAAGAAAACAGCTTCTATGAGAAATGTGAACATAAAATATTTTCCACTCAAAAAGATAACTATTTCTACTCAAAGAAATAAAGTTTCCATTTAATCTGTGGTACAGCACATAATTTTTGTGTGCTCAATGCGTGCACTTGGACAAAAAAAATCTGTTCTTCCTCACATTTCTTATTAGACAGTCTCATATTCATATAACAAATCCCAACAAAACTGAAACAAAAACAGATATGAATATCTGTAAAGCAGTTATATTCTAAAAAACATAGACAAGTTTAAAGCAACAAATGACTTTTAGCACCATTATGATCTTTCTAAAACAACCCATAAAAACAGATCAGAGAACACATTCCTTTCTGGTTCATAGCAACCATCCAAGTAGTTAAGATAGTAAAAGAAAGCGTAACTTTTTTTTCAGAAATAGTCATAGCTTACAGAAATGGAAGATAAGTTGTTCATGTTTTGACAGGCACCACAAAGAAGCATAAGTCATTCCAAGCTGACACCATCAACACCATTTGAGGGACAATGAAGACAAACAGAGTGGACATAAGCACAGAAAAATTGTCCATCAGTATTACGCTTTTGGTTGGATGAGTGCACCAAGTCAGTGGTAAAGGCCACTTACGGGCTGTGCAGTGGAACGGTTAGTTACATTGCTTGATTTTTGGGCATGCTGGCTTGGCTTAGTGCAGTACCTTGTGAGACCTACCTGAGAGCTCAAATATCTCAAAAAAGAACAATATAAAGCTCTGTAGATGTAGTGGCTTGTGGCTCAATGACATATCAACATGGCTCTGAAGCATGTTAATTTACCTTAACCTATAGAAACACAGATTAGAACAAAGACATGACAGATAGCAGTAGTATACATCTCTCTGTTTATGACAGCTACAGAAAATATGAGATAATCTTATGTTAAAAAAAAATTACAAAAACACACCATATTGTGTCCATGTTTCAGGACGAGTGTTCAGAGAAGAATTCCCAGGATCACTGATTCTAGCACCTAGCTGCTACTACAGAAAATCACATCCTATTTCTTCGATGGATATACCAAATTTGAACTCTGAAGTAACCATCCTTCCTGCACTGTGACCAGTTAGATGTCTGCTTCAGGCATTTGTCTCTTTAATAGTCAAAACCTTCTATTTATTGACAGCTAGATTATTCTTCGGTAACTGTGCTCTTCAGCTCAATAGATTTTTCCACTTTCTCCACTTTAGCCGTACAAGGTATTCAGAGGCAGCATCACTTTGTCTCTCTCTCACAGCACAGCTTCTCTAGGCTGAACAGATTCAGTTCTTCTATACAGATCTTCCTTATTTTCTTACAGTTATCTCAAGCAAGGAATAATGAAAAAGACAGTTTTATATAGCATCATTGAGGGTAAGTATTCACATTAGAGGACTGAGAAAAGCCAAGCCCCAATAGCTGGCTTAATGAAGGCATAAGCCACAGTCATCACTCCAGCTGAATACAGAGCAGGAGGTGGAATCTACATTGATTGCTCAAGAAGGTATAGAAATGGAAACTTCAGTATGCAGGCAAAACACACATTCAAGAAGGTGTCAAATTCCAGGACTTCACCACCAGCCGACCTCCACTGATGAGCTAGCACATGGCTTACTATCTATACTACTGAAGGTGATTTTTATTTTTTAAAAAGTGAAAGTGTTTTTATTAAAAACATAGTATATGAAATCAGTAAGTATCAGGGAAAATACATATATATTTTCAAACAAGTCAGAACAGAATTGATATATCAATGTAGTTAGTTCCACTTAAAAGTTATCGTTATGTAATACAAGAAACCTCATTCTCTTTTAAGCATCAGAGCTCTATTTACAATCAATTACACACAGGCAAGAACACAAAACTTGTGGACTAGCTAATTACACCTACAAGCAATACTTTAAAGAGAGAAATTATTTAATAAGTAGCTGCTCCTTAACAAGTTATCACACGATACAAAAAGAAGAGCCATTAAAAGAAATAGTTAGTAATAGATTACTACCACATTTAGTAATTTTTGTTTCTAACAAAGCTCATCAGTCCTGTTTTCCCCACCTTTTCCACAACACTCTACAAAAGCACAACAGGTAAGAAAAAATACTTGTCTCCGTTTTTGTTATTTTTAATAATTTCTATTTTACCACTAGGTGGTGATAGCTCAACACAGATCAGCTTCTAGGCTGGCAACTGTAAACTGCAACCTGACAATGCAGTTTACGTAAAATTTAAACGTGCTCTCTGTGCACTTAAAAAACCGAACAATTAACCTCTTTAACTACATAAATTGCTGTAGCCAAGACTTACCTGCTTCAATCACATCCTTTTACTCTGTTTTTCCCTATTAAAACACTCACAGATGCCGCGAAAAACTCTTCCCAGAACATTCACTCAGAACAGCCTTTCACCTTGTTTCTAGCTGACTCACACAGCTCTTGTATACTCTGTAGTCTTGTTGTAGCAGATGTTTCTAAAAAATCGTGACAGTTCTATTTTTAAATCATCTTTCTACCTCACTATTTGTAAGGCTGCTTTCACAAGCCTATTAAAGTCCTCAAAGGTGAGACTGTCACTTTTGGGTTTTTGCCTCAATTTCTCCTCTAGATACCAGGGCAGTTGAAACACTGCTTTTAAAAAATACTCACATCGCTACATTTTTTTTTTTCCAGAAAAAACATTGAAGCTGCAGATTTTTCCCTCAGATTATTCAGCCACAAACCCTCACTCTAAGCTTCACAAGGAACTAACAAAAGCTTAGGTGAAGTCACTTTTATTGAAAGTCTTGCCCACCCCAGCAGGTACACGGGGCATACCTGTGCCCTGTTACCCTTCCTGGCGCAGCTGTAGAACACCAACTCTTACTGCAGAGACACCTGCAGAAACTTTCAATACAGTTTTAAAAATCACCTCTTACGTGTTGGTTACAATAAATATTTTGCATTTGTGTGAAGCTGCTTTTGCTGTTAATGTTCTTGCCTGATACACTGCCAGTGATGTTTGTACCAAATTCCTACAGCACCCCCTGCACGGTGAGGCTGCAGCCCCATCTTCCAGTGTGCTCCCTGTAGCCCCTAAAATGGATCCCTCCCTTCAGTACCTGCACCTGTATGAGTCTACACCATACTTGCTCAGCTTTAGGTATTTCATAAACTGTACTAGGAGCTACATCTGGATGCAGTCCATAGAATCATAGAATCATTAAGGTTGGAAAAGACCTCAAGGATCATCAAGTCCAGCCCAACACCACCTAACTCACTAAATCATGTCCGGCTACTGAAACCATAAAAAGCTGAACATATGGGAAAAAAAAGCATGGCTTCTCTATTTTCATATTGCTTACAACTGTATCCATAATAGATGATGCCTCTGAAATATGATTATGCTTTTTTGCATGAGTAGAAATAAGCTAAATTCATTTGTTTCTTACTGGGCTTATGTCTGAATAGCTGAAAACAGTTGGTTTTAATTAAATTCTCAAATATAATATTATGTATATTAAAGGAAAATCAGTAATACAACAAACCCCTAAAAAAATATAAACCAATATTTCTACGTCCAACATCATTATACTTTACTGTACCAGTCAGGACACTCAAAGCCTTATGTCAGTGAAAGAGCAGTGTTAACACTATTTAGTAGAATTACTTACAGTAACTTATTAGTGGTGGGGAGTTGCATGGCAAGGGTAATACAAAACAAATTACAGAAGATACATGATAGAGAAAGCAGAGAAAAAGGACTGAGTTTGTATTTCCTTTGTATTACATCAACCTTTGCCTGAATGTCTACATGCGATGCAGATGTTAACATCTTTTCTGGAAAACTTGTCTCTCTTTAATTCACACTCTATTGCTGCCCTGTAGTTTATACCTCAGTGCACATGAACAGTTTGGAATGAACTGGCTAAGTATAATTTATGTCAAGGAAATGGGGAGAAGGATGTAACAGGTATATTAGCTAACAGCATGGCTTAAATAGGTTTCAAACTGAAGCAGCGAAACTTCTACTTAAACCACAAGCAATCCAACATGAAAAATCAATAGAAAATCAGAGTTACAAAATACATGCACAGTTCAAAAAGGGACTGGCTTTCTTGCTAGGTTGTGAAAGATCTCATGCTGTTTTAAAGTCTGCATCAGACCATCGCCCCAAAGAGCCCAAAAGAGAATGATAAACTCATGAAAAAAAGAGAAAACAAACCCAAATCCCTGATTAAATAACTTCATCACCTAAAACCTTGCTGTTTTTCAAGTAACCCATAAAATCATCTGACAGTTCTTAGCACTTTACTGTCTGTTCCACCTTGTCCCAGGGTCCAAGCTGGTGCCCTTTCCATGATCTGAGCACAGGCTGTGAATTGTACAATACTGGTGTGCCACAACAAGTACAGCCTCTCAGGCTTTCCACCTTGCTTCAAAAATGGAATAGACATGCACTCTAATCTAGCAGCAGCCCAAGAGTTTGGCCCCAATTCTCTCCTGCAGCAAGGAATCCCATGGATTAATTATGGCTTGTATAAAAACAAAACTAAAAACCAATAAGAAAATCCAACCCACACTCAAGCTTGTATTAAAAAAAAAAAAAAAAAAAAAAAAAAGGTGCACCAAGTCAAATCTGTCTTTTTCCAGTGCTTAGTCTGTTTCCTTTCAATTAATAGATTTTATTCTTGGCCTTGTATTGATCTAAAAACCACTGGAGTTAATGGAACAATTCTCACTGGTGGCAAAGTTAAACTCCCTAAAGGAGGAGTAATTAGAAACATTCAACACAGGTCTGCACCTTTCAGCACCTGGTCCATTATCTCTTAATAATCCTCAGTTGTAGAAGAGCTACTCGATTGTGTCAGGATGCCCAGGTCAGCTTTCCATACAGCTAACCATTTTCACTGGATATGTTTCTGCTGCATTTCTACAGGATCCTGTTTCAGGGAGGAAGTTTATGTTGCTATCTTTTTTGTTACCACCTGCCATGCTCCCTCACTTCATTTCCAAAAGAGAAATAGTGTCCGAGTCTCATTCCTTCAGGCTGCAAGAAATATCACCTGCTTTTCTGGGTTGATATGATATGGATTTTCTTCCACTGAACTAAAATCACAGTACTGTCACTTAGTGTGAATGAGGAGGCAATGATGGCATTTTAAACCATTCCAAGCACAAAAGAAAATAAATGCTTGAATAATATTCTCAAATGCTGTTAAAAAAAAAATAAAAAACAAAACCAAACAGAAACAAACAAAAAAACCCCAACAACGAGGGAAAATAACAATAACCCCAGGCACTGTCATCCATGAACTATAAAATATAAATAGCTCAGCTGAAAGCAGAACAAAAGTTGGTTTGTGCTATCATGCAGCGAGCCAAAAATAAAGCTCTGGAATTGCTTTAGAGAATTTCGTCATTCTTAAAAGTCTTAATACCTTAATATTTTCCTTTAACCTTTCTCCAGCTAGATAAAAGAAATTAAAATAAAGCTTCTGATTCTGAGGAACAGAATGTTTTGTATCTATTGTTGATAAACAGACAAATACTAAGCCTTTGAACATTGCTCGACCTGTCCCATTGTTTCAATCTAAAGATAGCATTTTTGTAGGTATTACATAATTTCAGTTCTAAAGTAGAAAAATTCTCTAATAGACATTTTCCTTGGGTAATTTTTCCACAGTAATTCATGTAAAAAAGCCAAGGCTATGAAATAAAAGATACTTGCATTCTTTAATATTTACCTTGAATTTCAGTTGCTAAACTAACCAAGGTCAAACCACTAAAGTCTTAAGATAGTCCAACTAAAAAAGAAAATAAAATTATTTTCACTTTATTATGATCAACATGAATCATAGAAGCCCAGTCCTTTTCATGCCAAAGAGACTACAAAATGGCACAAAAGAAGAAACCAACTAAGAGCAGTCCCCCCTGCCCATTACATAGGCTTCTTTCCATTTCCCTCAATTGAAAAAAAAGGGTTGTATTCATCAGTTATGTTCTGAGCACTCCCCCATCTAGTGTAGCTTATTCTGAATACCTGTTGATGCTTCCAGAAGCTGTAAAAGTTCATATTTTTATTCTATTTCAGACAATAAAACTATTATTATATGGGATATTTAGACTACGTTTCCTTTTGTTTTTTGGTCTCTCCTTTTACCTTAAAGAATACAGTGGGTCTTTTCACTCATTAGCCATGCCTACTTTTGTCTTTATCATTTTCTGAAACCAGACAGCAGAAGATTGTCACTAGTATGATGCCAAGATATACAGGATGATTATGATAAAGAATCTGATATTTCAGAGTAAGATATGTTAGTCCATGAAGTGGACAGCCTGGTGGAACATCGGATTGATTCTTAAATCAGTCACTTAATGAACAATGCAAAGTAGAGTTTATTATCAATAACAAAGAATGGTTAAGCAAGACTGTCTCCTAAAAACTCTATGTACTCATTCCTCATTCCTCATCCAGAAAATGCACAATGGCTCACCTTCAAATAGTGAGAAAAAGCTGATATTCCTGAAGGGAAATATTTAAGAGTGGCCAATTCTCATCTAATTTTCAGAGTTTAAAAGACTCTCCTTTACCAAACAGATGACCAGCCCATCCTTGGTCAGAACTAGCATGTGCAAGATTTCCATAAAAACCTCATTTTATCACCCTAGAGCTGTTGGTAAGAGATGAACAGATTGTCTTATGTGGGAGATGATGACATTAGAGCCATGGAGGACAGCACTTACTAACGTTACCCGAGATAGGCAGGGAGCCTGAACCAAATGACATGAAGTGCCTCTGAGATGGTGGGACCTCCTGTCGTGACTTTAGAGATGACGTAGGCCAAAAGGCACTATCAGAGTGTTTCTGTTGCATTTTTAGTTTGCAGAATGATTTTTTCACAAGTGAATAACCTTCTCTATATATTGTATACACTACTAATTACTGGTTTCATGGCACGTTGAATATACATGCTGTGGTGCTGCTGCTGTAAAAAGAAAAGCAGAGTAAATAAGTTATTTATCATAATTTGCATCCGTTAATTTCTTCCCAAAGTCTTTGACCAGATGCAAATCATGCCAGGGCTTTTCTGAAGATGATAAATGAACTACAACTCAGTAAAAAAAGGTATGGAAAAAGCAATATGTATTTAATTCATTAAGAAAGGCATTAACATCATGATAGACTTCAGTATGAAGAAGAAATATTTTTAATTATATCTTCTGAGCATGGCTTACCCTGAGTAGCTGCAGTTTTGGTACTCCCACCACCTATTCATTACAACTGCTCCAAAACAACTTTTAAGAACATTTTTCTCTATTAGAGAAACTGACTCACATAGCTGGGGAAAAAAAAAAATTATCCTGAACATTTTTCACCAAAAAATTATTATTTGGTTCAACAGAAAGAATTTGTGGCTCTATGTTGCCATCAGTCAAGTTTTCTTACTGCAAAGAAACAAATCTAAGTTACTCCATTTAAAGCTCTTTACTTTTTAACTCACAGTTTGTAGCAAACCAACTTTTTCTAGTACTTCAAACCTGAAAAAAAAATATCTTTGGGGTACATTAAGCAGCTCTCTCAGTCTCCAATTGTGCTTCTCCAGTAGTTTCGGAACAACCATTGACACTAACAGCTGGCTGTTTGCAGATCTCTACTCACAGGCACTAGCAAAGTTCCTACGAATGTCAAACCTGTGCTAATTATATGAAAAAAAAAAAAAAAAAAAAAGATTTCCTTGGACAGTTGTGGCATCTTTCTTCCAAAGCTGAAGGGAGCTACCCAGTTTTACAGGATGAGAGTCTTGCTTGCTCACACTCGTTGAGCAAGGGGCAGCCTGGCAGATCTGCCACTGAGGCAGATCTCAGCAGTAACGAGCCTGAGACTGTACACCCCTCCAGGAGACCCAGCCCATATGTGAAAGAAACTCAACACCATTTATCTTTCTTTTAAGATTTTCTGTTGTTTGAAGCAGACTTCTTCCCTCCCTGCTCCAGAGGGGACCTAGCTGCATGTGGCTCGCTCTGAATAAGTGCTGAGGAGTTCACAATTCCCAAAAATAGCATTGTGTACAGGCAGTAGCTGTGTCTCAGAAGTAGCACAGCTCTGCTTATGTGGCATAATGCCTGCTATAGTTAGCGTTGCTTAGTCGGCTAATTAGCACAGTGAAGGTCCTGCACTAGCTCTTGCGTATTATTTCCCACTGCAGAGTCAGCTCAGCTGTGGTATCTCTGCATAGTACATCACTGTCCAGAAAAACAGCTGGATTCCTGGTATGTCTACATGATGATGATCAGGCAGATAAATAACTAATATGTATACATATATCTCTGTGGTTGGACCCACATTTCTCTAAAAAAATTGTTGTTCCTAAGCTGATTAAGTGAAAGGAGAAATTCTGTCCTTAGATTACATGTCTCAGGGTAACTTACATTTGGTGAATATTTTACTTTACATACATCAGAACATATACTCGTACATTAAAAAAAAAAAAATTACTTATTACAGCTTCAGAAACTTAAATTGCCGCTTTTCAACATATTTTCATAGTTCAAAACCAACTGCTGTACTGTAAATCAGTCCTCACAGCAGAAGGTATAGCGTATTTGAAAGAATATTTGTATTATACGATAGAATTAAAAAAAAAAAATTGAAGTGGAATCATTGAACCTTTCCAAAATAGAATGATTTGATACCTTTAATTTAGCTAATTAATTAAAATATGGTTGCTTTGTTACATGTTTTTAACACTTTATTTAGCAAAATAGTACATGATAGTGATTCTAAAGTATTACCTGAGGAAATGTCTCATTATCTTACCCACCATGTAAGTGGACATTTTTCTCCTCTAGCAATGACTACCTTATTATGGGATATTATAATAACATGTAATTATGGAATAATTACAAATAAAGGAACTCATGAACTCATACAGTATTTTGATTACAAATTTTTTACTCGAAAAAAAAAAAGAAATTGCCTAAAATGGCAACATTTATTAAATTAATAAAAATTAAAGATAGCCAACTTCTCATCTGGAACTTGCAAACAGTGAGATTAAATTAAGATAACTAAAAAAATTATTAAAATATTCACCCAGAGGAACCCATTGAGCATTGTTAGGTGTTTGAAAAAGCTGATGGATTTAATGTCTATGAAATGAAGAAAGTCCATTTCCCCACAGCCTTATCCTTAGTGAAGTCATTTATTTCTGGCACAAATTGGGTTTTAAGTGTTATGGCTCATTTGGCAGATTTTTTACCCAATTTGTAGAAGTGGATCTTACTAAAAAAAGTGCAAGAAAACAAAAAACTGAGCTCAGGCTCTGCTGTGCAGCAATGAGAGACAAGAACAAAGGTATCTGCATTCCTCCAGGAAAGCTTAAGGATATTTCTGTAACTGACATTGAGAAAAAATTATAAATCATTTCTTGTGCATCTATACAAGAGCATAATGCAGTGAAAGACAGCTAACAATGAGAACTCTTGCTCTGACAATGGATGCTACATTCTATAGTTAACTTCAAATTATTTTGCGAGCTACTGAAACACACTGATCTATGTCTCTGTTACGTTAAAATTCCCTAAGTTTTCAATTTTATTTCTAGTTCAGTTTGAGTAAAGGAAGATCAAACCTAAAAATATGAGCAGGTAGGATTCAAAAACCAAGTCTGGAATTTAGCCCAGGAATTGCTCAAAAGAATTCCATATATACCTTGCACTTAGAAACAGGAGCAAGGTACCCTGATAGTTACTGTAAACAAAAAGTTAACAACGCAGTTTGAGATCTCATGCAGAAGATGACTCCTTCAGCAACTGCATGCAAATCTATTGTGTGGACTAGTGGCTCAGAGGACAAAGCGTTGTATCAGTTTTATCTGTGGTTCCCAAATCTTCAGAATCTCCAATGCTGGTGTAAAGTAAACTATATATTATGCAATCAAAATCTGACAGCCAGAGAAAGTATAACTTGTGGGACACTTTTAACAGTCAGTATATATAGTGTGTGGAGAGGAAGCAAGATGCATGTGCATCTGAAAATATGGCCCCAAAACAATTTAATTGCTGTTTGAAAATCAATCTCTCACTGAATTGTAGTACCTCTCATAATTGTGAAGGAGGTTCATATAAGTTGAAATCATTTATGTAATACCAGCTTTACAAAAACAAAACCAGAAAGTTTATGATAATTTATTCTGAGACTAATAATAATAATAATAAAAAATTACAAGACTGAAATATAAAACAGATGGCATGGCACTTCAAAGCTCAGATCAAAAATGGATCAATGGTCTTTATGATGCTGAAGGAAGGCTCTTGTGAACTGTTTTCAAAAATGAGATCATGACCTGTAGTTTCTGAGCAGAGAAAGAATATAGACTAAAAAAGTAGAACTCAGACAAGACAACTAATAAAAGGTTCAGGTTAATCTTTCATTTGCTATGAATGAAAGGGACAAATTTTAACAACTTTCAATCTATAGCACCCCAGTGAAAGTGAAAAGACAAGCAGCAAACCAGTAGTATGTCATTATTACTCCTACCCAAAATTCTTCCTGCCCGCATTTTGCAAATGATAGTGTTGACTTATTTCCTAAAACATGAAACATAACCCTATTTTTAATAATACAAAAACAGTGGGAATCAGGTTTTAATTCACAAAGGGAAAGAAGTTCAAACTTCAATCAAGCATTATTTCTGAAACAAGTACCAGTATAGTTTTGGTCTATGTCAAAGCACTTCAGTCACTATACAAATGGTAGAGTCAGCGGGATATTGCTCCTAACTAAAATCAGAAACACTGATGATATTACAGAAACATGTCCTTTATGGGTGGACACACTGGAACCCACTAGAGAATGGATGGTTAATGGGTAACTCCCACTAAAACCTGTATTTGCCAAGGTCCTTACAACTAACTATGGAAAAAGACAAGGTAGCAAAACCAGGTTTTGTTTCCCAATGCATTTAAAGGTAACTTGCTAACAGGTGGTTTGCAAGAGGTATAATCACATTTCTGAAATACAAATGAAAGTAGGGTTTTATCCATCAACCTATACACAGAACAATAATGTCAGTGTAAGAACTTTAGTTCTTGCAACTTAGTATTTAATCATATTTCATTTCATAATATGTTTGAATACAGAAAACAGTATGTCTCATAAAATGAGGGGAAATGGAACAGACATGGTAGCCACGTGTGACTGGAACAGTATTTTCAATAAAGATTCGATATCCTAAAATTTTCAAAAACATCATTATATATCCTAAGCGTATGAGAAGTCTGGGTGCCTGTTGCACAATACACATGCTCCACTGACTTTTGTAGGACATATTTCTTTCTCCTAAGCCATTTGCTTTTTGTGATTTATCAGCTCATTTATTGGATTCTGTCAACTTCTAGATAAAGAACTGATGGTTTGGCATTCCCAAGTAGGTATAATCTCCTCTGTCTGATGTTTAAGGGTTTACTTCAGTGCATAAACTCAAAGATCTCTAAGTCAGGATACAGGATAGAGTTTAGATACTGTCTTTATATACCTTTACATCCAATGATAAAAGTACGGTGGCATTAACAAAAGCAACAATCAGTCTTATCTCCTTGATACTTATATGAAGACCATAGGACCACCACAGCCTTAAAGAACACAGAATTTCAAATTACAAGGGGGAGAATCACATACAAAGAAAATAAAATATATCACTCTAGAGAAAAGAAGCAAAATTTCCCTTTTCCTTTGCAACTTTTAGCAACTTGTGAGAAGGGCACCTCTTGGATATGCCTCCAGTCACGGCCATTCAGAGGAACGTTGCAGCTCCTGATCAGAAAACTTCAGCAGGGTTTGCCCTGTCCTGAAGTATTGTTTTCCTTCACAAGTTTTCCCTCAGGGCATTAAGCTATACAGTTTTTCTTCTGGATTGGTGACTGAATGCAGCGGCTTGTTATCCCAGCCAAATAGTTTTTGATAGCTTTGCTTCAGTATGTCCTAACAATCACTATGCTTGGGATCTGTGTGAAATTATTTCCAAATCAAGATTTCCATCACTAAACAAATCCTAAAAGCTTTAGCCACATCTCTATATGATCTGGAAATGGCTATAAATACTGGAGTAATGATGAGTCTTTGGGTATATCATTCTATTAAATATGCTTAGAAATCTATGTATATTGAACAAAAGCTTAGATACTTTTGAAGGTTTTGTCTAACCTGAAAAGACACAACAATCCATTTCTGATCAATAGAGCACTTTTGAATATCAAATAATATGGAATTTGGATGCAATTGGGTAGATATGCAGCAAAGTGCCCACTGGCAACTTTTGTCAGTGACAGATAGATTTATTTCAGGCAGCAGAGAAAAACTTAATCGAGAAATGTCCTGACAGCTTCATGACTGAAAGCACCACTATAGATATCCGGTCTATAGGATACACTGTAGACAGTTCTTATGTCTTGTGCAATGTACACAAAATAGAGAAGTGACTGAATAAATTTCTGAATGGGGTAGAAGTAAAAATCTTTTGAAGTCAACACTATTTTATAGGATATCATGTGTCACAGGGATGTCACAGGGAAGCCTGTGACACAGTGCACAAACATGGACAGCTGGTCTAGCTACGTAAGCGCTGCTGAGTCCTCTGCATCAGACATGCCAGCTGTGACCCCACACAGCAATCCTGTTGCAGCCAGAGTGGTATCTTCTGAGTGCTGCTTTGGAGCTAGGGATGGTCCAAGACCTCAGTCCTGTAGGCTCATACCTTAAGATAGACCTCAACATGCTACTGATGTCCAGTACTTAAAGGGGGCCTACAGGAAAGATGGGGAAGCACTCTTGATCAGGGAGTGTAAGGATAAGACGAGGGGTAACAGTTTTAAGCTGAAAGGGAGCAGATTTAGATTAGATATTAGGAAGAAATTTTTTCCTGTGAGGGTGATAAGGCACTGGCACAGGTTGCCCAGAGAAGCTGTGGATGCCCCATCCCTGGAGGTGTTCAAGGCCAGGCTGGATGAGGCTTTGAGCAACCTGGTCTGGTGGAGAGTGTCCCTGCTGACGGCAGGGGGGCTGGAACTCGATGATCTCTAAGGTCTCCTGCAACCCAAACCATTCTATGATTCTATGATTCTATGTAAGAAAAGAGATTAAGTCCAGTAAAATCCACACTGTCCAGTGAGGCCCCTTTACTACTCTCAAGAAATATCCAGCCCAATGTGAATCTTCTGAGAAAATAATTAGAATGACTTTCTGATCACTTGTCATCAAGACTGTTCATTACCAGTACTTTTGCCATA
This sequence comes from Pterocles gutturalis, assembly GCF_000699245.1. Taxonomy (NCBI): domain Eukaryota; kingdom Metazoa; phylum Chordata; class Aves; order Pterocliformes; family Pteroclidae; genus Pterocles; species Pterocles gutturalis. The sequence continues at coordinate 31,647 of NW_010112897.1, read as the reverse complement.
TCTACACCGATATCAAAGCTCATGAGAATAAAACCTTTCCAAGGGATTCAGTGGTTTCCACATATTTATCTATTAATCTGCTTTTAAAAAGTCAGGTGTACTATTTAAATAATATCAAACTTGCCTTGCAATTCTTTCTTTTAAACTGCAATGTTTAATGAGTTGTTGCCTACTATGGCATCTGAGATTTTCCAGAACAAATTCAGATTATACTAATGTCACTGATTGCAAAGTATTGATCTTAGTATTTACCCAGATTTGTGGAATACAAATGTATCAAATGTGTATCAATTAAAATTACACTTATTAGACATTTTATAATGGGAAAGAAAAATCACATGTTCATATACTCAACTCTCTTTGTGCCAACACATTATCTTGATCCCATTAAAGAGCCTTATGCCATCTGTACCATCTGTGATACCAGCTGGTACATTGGTCCAAAAATACCTCTTCAATTTTAGTATACTGATTGGTTTTTAGTATAGAATCAATTGTAGCTTAACGGAATTTTAAAAATAAATGGGTATTATTTTTTTTCTAATTTCTGTGATTTGATTTTGGTAATGAAAATTCAAAAAATTCCTGTTCTTTTCCTAAGATTTGGAGATTTCATAATTTGCTTCACATAAGATGAAATAAATAAAGATTTAAAGTGAGGATATAAGTTAAATAAGTTACGTATTGGGACCTTGCTCAAAATGAGACATTAACCATTTCTAGCAAAAAACAAATTAGGAGCTATGTTTCCCCAAAATTTTCCTCCTAAACAAATATGGCATACATCAAAATGTGACTTTACAAAGCCACCAGATGAGTGATATTTTGTTTTCCTACATAAAGATTAATCTTATTCAATATAGAGTTATCTTTATAAAGCAAATTGAATTAAATTCCTGCTATAATGAAACTTATGGCAAGATTCTTATTAATTTCAGCAAGCCAAGACTTAGCATCACAGAGTTAACTGAGAGCGGTACATCCTTCGATATCCTTCACACCTTTCACACTTTGTATCTTAGGGCCTGATCCCTTGATCAATCACAGTACCCCTACTTTTAAGCAGAACCACAAGCCAAGTCCTGAGTTTTATGTTATAAATTCTTCCTACCTGGAAATTTTGCTACACATATTAATTACATAGGAAGTATACATCAAAAGAACCATACTGTGATCGTAAGTACTAACAGCTTTACTTCAGCCACTTTCTACACATGCATTATGGTGCAACCTTTTAATGATGTTATCACGTGCTATAGTTTGAACAGGAGTTTCTTTTGATAAGTAATTTAATTCACAGATATTATTTACCATTCTTTCCACATTTTGTGGCTCCATAATTTACTTACCAAACAATATTGAAAACCTGAGCTGAAAGTACGATTTTCTATGATCATCACTACAGTGTCTGAGTGCTTCACAAACATTACTACATTTAAATTCACAACATCCCTGTGAGATGAGAGGGTATTATTATACCTACTTTATGAAGAACAGAGGCACAGCGAGATTAAGATCAAAGGTATTGATTCATTTGTGCACTTGGTAGGAAACTCATAGAAGCTCATTTTCACAATGCTTAATACACAGTCTTTCATATATGTTCAAAGCCAAGTTAGTAATGCTGCAAGTGCTCAATATTCTGCAAATCAAACCCCAAGGATTCACTCAGAAAACAAGAAATACACAATGTCAGTCCCTGAAGTTTGTCTTAACGGAGTCCTCTAACATCACATAGGAACTCTGTGGCAGAAGAAATCCAGTTCTCCAGTATAAATTAACCATATTGGCTTCTTTTCTGTATCCTGTTTCATTCAGTACTTTCTAAATTGTTCAGTCAACAACTAAGGAATTGCACTGTTGTCTTCCTTACAAGCACTTCTATAAATCTTTTCATCACCTCAGAGTTTCCACTCTGTTTACCAAGAAGTAGAGGTTTTTTGGTTTCAGGCAAAATCAACAGCTAAGAATCTGATAGCTGCAATATGTTATTGTGCCCCTGCATAATTCAAAGTTAGAGGGAGATGGAATAATTCCTGGATTTAGAGAGATTTTCTCACAGAAGAGAATATTGAGATTCAGAAACACAAGGATCAATTTTAAGTTATTGTAGGGACATACTGTGATGTTTGCCCTCCTCCAAGTTTGATTTTTCTCATTGGTCGTTTCTCATCCCAGTTGCATCAGAAGGGGTATGACCTAGTTAAAGCTTAGACTTAGAGCAATCAATCACAGCTTGGGAACTGAAGTTAAAAAAAATTTACCTCTGAACCAGTAAAGAAAAAGACAAACCTGTGCAAAGATAAACATAGAGACATTTATAACAGCTCAGCTGACAGATGCTCACTCACACTCAAAAGCTATAGTATTTTTATGGCTTTAAATATATATATGTACATGAGGTAAAACAAGGAAGTCAGATGAAGTGATGATAGTTATATTCAGAGGAACTTGGCGATGTGAATTGATAGAGGCTTAAATACTATGTATTCTTGCTACTAGTCACTCTTGCTGTTACATTCAAGACAACCTTGACCTATGCATCTGCATAGACCAGAAGTAGGTGATGAAACCAGCTTCACATTTCTGTTGTCCTAAACCCCGAGTTCTTGTATTGTCAGAAATAGGTTTTCTCTACTGTTGGGAATGATGATACCAATTCACCCAAGTATCTTTTTTGCACTCACAGAGCCAAAGATATCACAAATTAAATGATGTATTAGAAAAAGGTTTTTAGTATTATAGGTATTAAACTTCTTCAATTTGTTCACCTATTATAATTGCCCTTTTTCCCAGCCTGTAGAACAATAAAATCAGATTGTCCTCAAAGGTGGGGGGTTACCAAAAGTAGTACAAAAAGTGCTTAGGTAGCTCAATATTCCCAGCACCATTTTCTGTTACATATGTGAAATCAAGTATGCCTTTAGCTTTGCCACACAGTACAGGTTTGTTGGCATTTGGTTTAGGTGATCCACAAAATCCATTTGCAGTGTTGCCACATATGACTAATACAGTCATCATGCCCACTAAACATTTAGATGGCTCAGTGAAGAACTCCAGCTCCTCATGAACTTTTTCTTAGTCTCTTGCACACAGAAAACATGAATAAGAAAATTAAGGAACAAGTGAGAACACATTTCCTTGCCAATAAGATAACGCTACTCAAAGGAACAGCAGGAAGGTCCCAGCAGGATGGCATTATCGCAGCAATGAAGAGCACCAAGTCCTCCCATTACCCCCTTTTGGGCTGAAAGGAGGACAAATCTGTCCTGTCAGAACTGTCACCTGCCAGAAGAACTGTAAAGACCACACTGCAGACTCCAATGGAAACAACAATTCAAGAAAGGTGGCAGCAGCAATAAAATAAATTAAAAAAAAAAAAAAAAGGCAAACAGAGCAACATGTTATTTTGTTCAAGTCATTCTGGCAGGGGGTTGGAACTAGATGATCTTTAAGGTCCCTTCCAACCCAAACCATTCTGTGTTCCTATGTTTCTACTATTCGTTTCTTACTGTTCTTCCCTCCTCCTCCTGCCCTAACTTTCCACTTCAAAAATACATTGGGTTTCCTTTTAATTTGATCTTTTGTGAAAAGTTAGTCAGTCATAATTCTTCACATTGCCAAAAAAAAAAAAAAAAAAAAGATGGCTTTTCATACTTTAAAGAAGCTGCTTCTGACAGTTTACTTGTTCTGCAGTAGAAGTGCTCCTAGTTGCAGGATTTTTTCCAGGGACAGATGCTAGGAAACACTGCCCTAATATTGAGTACACTTCGGTAAACAAAATGCAGATATCGTTAACCACCACAACAAATTCAGTTCTTTATGGGCAATACCATTTATAAAAAGTCATTCAGAGCTACCATTTAACCTGGAATACTCTCAATATATTTAGCCATTTAAATTGCTGGAATAATGCCCAGATGGAAAGTGGCAAGATATTTAAAGATTGATTCCATTTTCTAAGTGTGCCATGAATATACAAGTCCTTCCCCTTAATCTAATACACTTCTTCAGCCTATTAGTTTTTGATTGATAGAATGTCTTGAAATAAAAAGCAGCAGTTGGCAGACACAGCAGAAATCAAAGACACTGTGAGTACAGAGACTAAGTAGAAGTATATATTGGTTTCATAAAGGATATATTTTAGTTTCCCAAAAGTGGTGATCCTCTACATCTATTATATTCCAAAATTTGACTGATAGAACTTCATTTTAAAGGAACAAATTTTCAATAAATTAGGAACCTTTTTTTTTTTTTTTAAATGGGACACTGACCTTTGTATAACAATGAAGGAAAATCTGAAGAAACAGAACTAGAAATCAGATTTTCAAATGGAGAGGTCAGAACTTCACAGTTTGCTTTCATGTTCAGGGTGTATAGTTTCTGTACTGTATTGCAATGAATCATTTTTAAATATCTGCATTATATTGAAACTCCAACTCGAGAAACAAGGAGAATTAGAGGAAAAGTTATATTTCTGATATAACTAGCTGATTAAAGAGCAGATAATAAGCTATTCCTTTTATTCTTGGGCCAAATTCAAGAAGATGCGAGGACTGTCTTTTCTAACAGCTTAAACTGATTGAAGAACAAGGTGATCATTGGTTAGTAGGATTAATGATCTTAATGGAAAAATAAAATTTCATTATGCAGAGTCCAGACTGACAACTCTGGAAAGGTTCCAGTCAGTTCAATGGTTCATCATGCTTTTTATTATGAAAAGAAAACACACACTCACTATGACTAATCAAAGACTAAGTGGTTAATAAAAAAGGTCTGTTCGAAGCTCTTAATTAGAGCTAGTTTAAAACCATGCACTGTCTCTTAGGAAGCTTATGCAAACTGTTTGGTGCTAACACTGGTCAGTAGGAAAGAAAAGAGAAGAGAAGCAAAGAGCAAAAAAAGCTTCAGAGTTCAACATGCTCTGGAACTGTAGAGATTTTAGGCAGCAATCTGCCATGAGTTAATGCTTCATCTTCCAATATCATGTCCCTCCTAGTAACTGCAATGCCAGGATTACAAAGGAGGCAACTGCAGGAGACCATAAAAATCCATTCTGACATGAAGGAAGCAAACTTCCAAGAGAGAAGGAGAAACATACCTTGCTGCGCAATGTCTGTGTAGCCAGGGAAGCATAAAGCAGAAACTCCATAAAGTGGTGCACTCACATTTTTCTGAGCCATGTTTCTCATGAGGGTTAACTGTGGAGCATATTTAATCCTTTGAATGTCAAACCCCAAGGAAATCTAATTCCCATGAAATACCTTCTCCTTACAAGCATGTTCACTCTAAGGAGAATTGACTTCATAATCCGCACTTTGAAACTTGCTATTAAGCATCTTTAAAAACTCGGTTATGGATAATGCTTACTTTTATAGGCACTAATAATGGTTTCAAGGGCTCTGAAGAGGTATGTATGAATTCTCCCCAAACTGTCAACTTAACCACTTATGGCAAGATCTGCGCAATTTTATTTTCAAATTTGGAAATGCTTAAAAAACTTAATCTATGTATGTACAAAGTAGCAAGGGCTTTTTTCATGACTGTGGCCTTTAGGTATTAATTTTAAAACTTTAAGAGGTATTGAAAACTTCAGATGGCATACATTTGGGTTTTTTCTAAGATAATTTAGAAGACTTATTATTAAACTTTCTGAAGCAAAAAATCATGCTACATAATTTTATGCATACTTGTCAGAGCCTCACATTTTCACTAGCTACACACATTGCTGAATTTAGCAGGTCTGTACACAAATACACAGTAAAAGCCCTTTTGAAAACATTAATCACTCTACAATGATTCTAAGTTGTGAGAATCAATGGTTTTCCAATTCTCCTTTTAATGACCTAAAAGATAACAAACCCTCCTGCATAATACACTTTCCTGTTAATTTGTGCCATTAACTATTACTGCTACTCTGAAGAGAGTATTAGAAGTCTTATTGAGATTACATCACTCCATGCTATAAATTGAAAAGAAAATTACATTCACCAGGGAGTGCCTCTAATTTTATTTCCATGATTTGTCTTTCAGAGTTAGCATTTGGCAAGAAGGGAAAAAACTACAAGGCTCCCCTTTTTGCCAGGTCTCTTAATACAAGCTCCTTCATCTGAGATTATAACGGGTGAATAGGCTTTGATGGAAAACAAAACAAAAAATATTAAAAATAAGATTATTTTCCCTTACTTTTTTTCTTTTCTTTCCACCATGTTTTATTAGTATTTTTTAAACAATCTTTTCATACCTAGTAAATATGAACATAACATCTCTATTCTAACACCACAAATTATTTCACTAAGAATAGAGTCCTATATTGGTTTCAAGGTAAAAAAATATGAAATTAATAAAAAACCTCATTACTTGCAACACTTTCACAAATAAGTGGAATATTCTTCCACATTTTCCATCCAGTTCAGTGACTTGAAAATATATGTATATACAATGTATGCAATATTTGCTCAGAAGGCGAGATTTTTGTACCATAAAATGGAACATTTGCATAGTGAGGCAGAAGGTATAAGGCACCACAAAACCTTGCCTTATTAGAGCTCAATAAGAAAACAGTGATAATTTTCAGTTCATTGTAACTAAAGAAATATCTAAAATAATATGGAATAATTTTTATTTTCTCTGAAAAAAAATATTAAAGACAGAAAGTGAATAAGGCTTTTATCCTGTAACTTTTCTTAGGTTTAGTAGCTAGCTTACTTAAGATTAACATGAATATCAAGAACATAATCATCAAATTGTAAAACATTTTCATAAATATTTGAAATTGATGAAATGGGCTAAACATTGCTCATTTTGAATTCCCAAGTAAATCTACCTTGTAGATTTTACAAAATAGAGATTACTGTATTGCCTAAAGCCATGAAAGGTTCCATTTTAAAATGGATTGCTACGTTTGTCTTCAGAGCATAACATCTCAGATATGTTAATCTCTTCAGTGGTTAATACATGGAGTAATAGGCTAAAAAACCTGCTTATTGAGAATTCAGGAAAGATTTCATAGAGTATGATCTAATTATTTACACATTCATCATCTAGAATGGAAAGATGAAGAGAGTCTGGCAAGGGACACGGTCCTTCTTTTTTTTTTCCCTTCCTCCATCTCTCTCTCTCCTTTTTCTTCTCTTAGAGGCTTTCAGTTTCAAAATAGCAAAGCCATATGAACTTCAGGTCTATAGGCACATAAGAAAAATTTTTCCTAGTGTCCATATGAAGTTCTGTGAAGTCCTCTCATGATGTAAATTTGTAAATTCAACACAACCCAACATTGTTCAAAGCATCTGGGAGAAAACTGGGGAAAAAGAAATGCTAGGAAAACTACATCAGGTAGTTTGACATGACATGAAGTAAAAACCACCACATCTGAACGGACATACATATTCAGATACTGGCCAAGTTAACATCTGAACAATCAGATCAATCAGCAATTCTTTAAGAGAGGACTGTTCATCAAGAGCTGCCACAGTGACAAGGGAATGACTTCAGGAGGATATGTTATTCTTGACACTGAATATCTATCATTCATTGTTGTTTTCTGACATTTTTATCTATGCCATTGATTTCATACAAAAATGTGGGTGACTAGGACCAGGCAGATTTCAGTAACTATCACTCCATGCACAAGCAAACAAAAAGAAGGTGCTTTTGCTTCAGTAATAAAGTTAGGAAACAACTCTTGTCTCCTTATTAGTAGTCATGATCATTTATAATTAAGGCTGTTGAGGGCTTTGATATTGGAAAAGACATACACTTTAATCCCTGTATGTAATCCTGCTGTCATCAGTGTCTAGCTTTTAGAAAACGGGTAAAAGCAGGAACAGAAGAGTTATTGCTGAGAGACACAGGGGAAGAATGTTTCAGTCCAAAGGGCCCCTGTTCAATATTAATGAAGATTCTTGTTAATTTTGAACAACTGTGAGGAAAATTTCTTTTTATGGTCTGAGATGTGACTGGATTTCAAAGTACTGCTCAACATATTTGCATAGAAGAAGAAAAGGCAAATGGACCACAGGGGACAAACTATTATTCTAATCACAAGAAGTCCATATTTAAACAAACAGTACTGATAATCTCCAAATAGAATTTTTTGAGTTATCCAAGGTCTGAGAGTATATAAAGTACCCTAGAGAGAGCAGAACATTTAACTAGTTCTCAAATAACTTGAGTTATTTTTTCCTTAAATATTTTGTCAAATGTACTATTTGACAGTGAAAAACACACATATTCATTGACAGTTTGGAATTATTCCTAAATTATTCATACCTCAACTCATAAATATTTGAGGAAATGCAAACAACATTAAAAAGTTTGTAAATAAACAGTTGATAATTGATAATAATTTTAGCAGCATGTAATGCAGAGTCAGCAGTACAACTTCTCCAAATTTATCTTTGTGACAGACAACTAGTTGTCCTCTTGGTGCCTCTCATTCACATTTTATAAAAACTGCAGCAGAATGTATATTCACAGAACGGAATAATTGAGAAAGACACATAACTGCCCTAGGTTAACTGAGCAGGTTGCCAGTTTAGTGAGGAGACACTTCAGTGCTGTTCATTTCTGAAAATGAAACCCTCCAGTTTTTCAACACATGCTTTAAACACTGCAGTATCAAGCTCAAACTGGCAATAGTCTGTTCCTCTAGCCTTAGTTACAAGATATCTGCTCTCTGAAACTACTGTGTGAGCAATTAGTCAGATTACTGAGCCCTGAGCATTGATTAAAATAGTGTCTTTAGCGTGGAATTGTTTCCCATTGACAATTACGTTATTCCATTTATTTTTCTTTAAAATACAACAAGCCATTTTTTTATTCTCTTTTTCCTCCTTCGGAGCAGTCACTACCACATTAAATTCATGGTATTTCAATATTGTACAGAAAAGGGTTGAGTGTAATTATCTTTCCAGTATATATGGTCTAATATTCTTCTTATTCCTACGAGAGGTGTTGAACCAGGAAGAGCAGGAAGACATACCCAGTGCCAGGACATTCTACGATTTTATTATAAGAGTGAAGATTATTCATTCTGAAAATAGAGTAAAATCATCTGAACATTGCAGTAACTCACATATTTATTTGCCTGCTCCAAATTCATAAATGGAATTGTCTCTGAAAGTATAATTAATTCTATAAAGTTAAAACAACATGCTGACAACCTCACTTTTAAGATTATAGAAATGAACTAAAATATGAAAAAAAAATTGTAGAGGGGAGATAATCTATGTTTTAAAAGAACTACCAAATATGTATTACTTTACAGTACTTCCAGGCACAAATTGCTACAATGGCAGCGAATTACCAAATCATTCAGTATTTGCAGTTTTCATTATTTTTTAAAAATACAAATAAAAATATTTCAGTTTGTTTTTAAGTATTAAACAGCAAGCCTCAACTGCCTAATTACTGTTCTTAAACCACTTTACTAGTGTAAGGTAGCTTAAGACAACCAATGGGGAATCTGATTTGCACAGAGGAATACCTAAGTGGGAACAAGCCACCACAATATCATTTGCAAGCCCACCTTCATCCTGCCAACAGAAAACAGTAGGTACTGACCAAGTGTCTCAGTAGCCAGATGCTCTGGAGCACTGTCATGGGCACTAGGAGGAAGGTTAAATTACAGCAGACCTCTGGCTGATTTAACTTATTCCAGAGAACAGATGAGCATCTCCATGGCCAAGCCTAGGGCGTTTCAGAAATGCCCCACATTTTTATATGTATGAAATCTTACCTAGCTGTAGATAATTAACTCAGCAGGATATGCAATACACATGTGTTACTGTGTCAGTAGGCTCTAGTACTGAATACCAAGAAAACCTATTTGGCAAGTGGGATCACCCTGGACAACAGAACAGTGCTGAAGAAAGTACCTCGGGATGTGAATCTTCTTTATCCTGATAAATATTCAAAGGTTCTTGTAAAGGTATCCCTATGGGAATGTGCCTTCTATCATTTGGTACTAGATAAAGCAAAATTAATAGCTTAATTTTGAGTTAACTATGTGTCAGATTCTGATTTTGTCTCTGTTGGAGTAACAAAGAGTAAGTAAATTGAGACTGATTTTACAGTGATTTATATATCTGCTTTTCACTTTACCAAGACAAAGGAAATCCTTAATTCTACCATTAATTATCAACTATTCTAAGACCCTTTCCAGAGGTGCAAATGATTAGCTAGTTTAAAGGTACTGAAGAAACAGACCTATTAACTTCAGTGCAAGTTGCTTTAGATTCACGCACCATTTCCAGAGAGTTGATTCCTTACGCCTCCTGAGATTGCTGGTGATAACCCAATGAAAAAAAAATTCTAAAATTCCCACAAACAAAATGATTACTGTATTGAAAGGGTTACAACAAATTCATTTTTGCTTCATTAGCTCCAGTAACAATACAAAAAAAAAAAAAAAGGAAGTGCAGAGAATCATAGGCACAAACTGATAATCAGAAATCAAACATATATTTAGTAACCCATAATATGCATGGTGATTAAAGCAGCCATTTGTTGGAAATATTAGCCTAAAGCTTTAAAAATGAGTGGTCAAAAACAGCTAAATGATTATGCTTAGATTAAAAGGCATATCAAACACAGGTTTACTTGGATAATACAGGGATAAGGGCAGTTTAAAAACAGAAGTATGTCGTATTTAACCATCTCATTTTTTCTAAATGCTGAAACTAAGCTACTGGAGCATATCCTGTAAAGTAAGTGTGTAAATAAAAAAAACATATCACTCAGGATATGGTGACTTAGCTCTTCATGACAAAACAATGACATTCGTTTTTTTCACCCTGTTTGACACAAATTCAATATACTGAGGACCTGTTTTTTGATTGTCATAAAATGTGTGCAAAGGGGTGAAAAATGCTGACAAAACACAAAAGGGTTGTTTAGGGCAGTGTTTGTTGTTTTGTTTTTACATAATGTTGCAAAGTACAAATATGATGGTAAAAAGAGGAATCGGTGCTGAATAAAATCCTTAACTGTCTGCATGTTCCTGAGGAAAATAATGTAAAGCAGATTAACCATCACTTCAGGATGGTTGCCGTTTAATTTATTATTCATAAAGAGTTAGACTTTCAATGGCTGAGATATTTCACAGCCAACTTCTAATTTAAAAAGAAGCACTTCTTTCAGCATTTATTAATAAACATAGTACATGGCATCATTATGTATAAAAGTGACAGGATGTTACCTTTCTCCATTTCCTCAAAGACAAAGGGATTGATCATGTAATTTCCATGTAAATATACTCTGACAGTGATCAAAGGAGGTTGTACTCATCAAAACAGATTTTTGGGTTGGGCCCTGATAAATTAATAAATGCAATTACTGGGATTTATCTTCTGATTGAAGGATTTTTTTTTTTTTCTGCAGACCTTTTCTGCAGACCATGTATTTTGATGTGCTGCAAAATGAATGCTCATACAGTACAATTATTTCTATCACATTATGATAAAGCACCTTCAATCAAAGCTGTAACATTTTGATTATCTTTGTACAATAGACTCGGGATAGTAGAGACTTTTTGTACCTGTAACTTGACTGATGCTAAATTCAGTAATACCACTGTATCAAAAATTCAGAATTCTTGGAAAGACAACAATGTCTCCTACGCTAACAATTTCAATAGGAAAGGTACCTTTAGAGCTCAAACTTTTCCAGGCAAAAATTCGCTTTATCAAGCAGCAATTCCTAAGCAATTTCTTGCAGCTTGCAGGCTTCTGATGATACTGTTGCAAATTTTCATTCTCTTCATGTGTTTTCTTCTCACGGGCTAACACTTCCATCCTAAACAAAAACTTAACCTTTAGTTTTCCTGAAAGATATATACACAACTTAAATCCATAGGCTGAGGGTAAGGGAGATGAGGAGAGAAGAGAGGAGATAGACTTGGGATAAAGTCAAAAGCTTTAGGATCTCATTAACCATTAGTCTTAGCTCATACATTCTTAGCACTAATTAACTTCAGTGCAATTATTATATTCATATTCTTTTGCTTTGAATTATTTATCTGGAACATTAATGTAATTGTAAAAAATACAGACAGGGAAAAAAAAAACCCAGGTTTTATCTACTATTTTTAAAAACTCTGATTTTACTTAAATTATATAAATTACATAACATCTTAAGGTGGTAAATAAATATTTACCTCTTACCTTAGTCAGTTGTTTTGGTAAAGGAAATAATGTAATCCTCTATGCATGAACCTACTATCCTTCCTATCTTAGCTTGCCTTACATCAGTGTCATAGAGGAGAGCTGCATTCCTCCAGCTGTTGTTGAAAGACAGCTGCTTTACCCAGAAAAGATGAATAGTTGGGTTTCTGTGCTGCCTTAATGCCACTGTCACTCAAATGCAGAAAAGCAGCTGAGCCACTTAAAGCCAGTTCTACACTTGAGGACCATTTCTCTAGACTACCTTCTGATTCACACAGGCAGACCAATAAATTTCTATATGACATTATTTTTCTTGATAGACTGCCACTTTGAAGGAGCCAGGGGCCATTAGCATCAACCAACACCGAAAACCAAAGCCCTATTCAGGGTCCACAAAACCGAGAAAAGGCACCTACCCAGTACTCCAGGACTTTTACACTACTCCAAGGTCACGCAGTAGTCATCAACAGCATTCCTGTTTGCTCTCCAGCAAGATCCAGCCTGAGACGCTGAGGAGATGACTGCTGCTGAGGACAGAATCGAACTGCACACACCCTTTGACAACCTGCCATAGACTGCACCGGGTGAGCTACTTTAATCACAGACAGTAAGTGCACGCAGCCAGGAGCAGGATGCCAAAGTGGCCCCCGTTACACTCCCCTCCTTTTCCCTCACACTGCTCTCTCACCCACAATCTGAATCTAACAACATTAAACACAATTTAAGTTATAAAGACAGAAAGTAGGAAAGAGCCAAAGAAAAAAAAAAAAAAGGGCATTGGTCACAGTACACACGAGAGTTTGAGAAACAAAGCTGACTTTTCAATTGTAAACTTATTGCTTCCTAAAGAACGAAAGCATGATGTAACACATGACCTCACTGCGTGCATTTGCGTCAGGAGTTTCTATTGATTATGCAAATCAATGAAGGAACAAGTTTCCATTTCCTGAAATTTATTTCTTAAAAGACAGTAGAATTCCAAGGTTTTTCTAATCAGTCCACTTTCCTTCTAATTGAATTACTCTTAATGCCAATTACATACATTTGCATGTTTCATGTACATGAAATTTCCTGTCTATGTTTGAACTATAGCTTAACTATTTTGCTTTGTGCAAAATGTTACAGACAAAACCCTTACCTCTAACAACTGGAGACATCTCAGATCTATCAGCACAGGCTAGGACAGAGTTTTTTAGCCGCAATAATTCCACATCTGGAAACAGCCTATCAATCAGCAGTGAATTCTGTTCATAACAGCAGAGAAGCGTGGGCCTTAACAACCAACTTTTAGGCAGCCAAAGTAAAGGGAAACGCTTCCATTCAGATTCAAATCTAGGGATATATTTCAGGCCTGTCACCATCTAAAACTGAACGAGGCCTCAGTTTGCACTATTGGAACAGTACTTGCTGGTATCAGGTCCCACGGCATGACACAGCATTCCAGTCATGGCTGTATTCCCATCACAAGCTGCTACCAAACTGAACTGAATTTCAATCTGGTAACAGAGTTTCTGAAACTTCTGAAAATTCAGCAGAGGAACTTCTTCCAGTTTAAACATATTTCACAGCTCTCTTATATCTTTCTAAGGTGCAATTCTGAGAATAAATATTAATTTTGCATTGGTGTTTTACTGTGCTAAGAAATACATTTTTACCACAAAAGATTCAATCTGGATTTCCAGATAACTCCTGACAGAATTTTGAGTTGCAAGAGCAAAGCACAACTGTTAGTTTTTACACAGAAATAATAGCTATTTTTAAAAGATAATGCTCTCAACAATTTCCATATTCCGTCTTCAAGTGAAACTAACACACTAGAGAAATTAGAGTTCTCTGAGAACTGGAGGTTTGCTTTTGACCAGAGTCTGTGGACGGCATCCACAGAAAGTCACCCATCTTCTCTGGTGGAACACATCTATATCACTCCTGTCCAGTGCAAAGAGAAAACTGATGCTATGTCCAGCAGCACTGGAATATAGCATCATATAGTGTGGCTCCAAACAGCTAAAACTAGGAAGTGTTTTTGAGGTAATTTAAGTTCAAACTTTCTTGATGTAAACCTTCAGAGAAACTGCCTGCCCACTTGAAGGTCAGCTCCAAAATCCTTGATCCTCCAGCTCAAATGCTAGCTCTCCTGACATGTTCTGTCACACTCCTCAGAGTGCAAATTCAGAGCTGCCTTATCTCCAAGATTCATTAATCCAAAGGTAGTGAAAATGGAGAAGCAGACACAGGAGCTGAGACAAGCATCTGGGAAAATTATGCCATGATGGGACAGTAAACAAAAGTGAATACTGCCTAGACATGGAGCGACTGTTCACATGCAATGGGAGAGGATTGCTGGATATGGCCCCATGTTGGCATTTGAATAAAGTCTTCGGGAGGGACAAGAATACAAAAGAGCTTTACCAGAGATGGGATATATATGAAAGCACAAATTCAATTACACTGCTCATGAGGTTATGGAGAGTGGGAAACCTTGCTGAAATCTTTTGCATTTGCTTATGTGCAACTGAAAACTGTGTCTTATTTGCCATGATGTGAAGAGCTTCACTTGCAATTTAACTCTAGAAGGAAGTATTTTTTCTAAAAATAGTTCAGAAAATGTCAAGGGGTTCAGATTACACTGTATCTGTTTCCTTACTTCAAACCTTAATCAACTCCATAGCAATTTTCTCCTATAATAGAAGTATACATGAATCAGATGTTCTTGGTGGTGCTAATCATTATGCTAGAATTTTGTAGTGTGTTTCAAATAAACTTAAGCTGTGGAATAGCAAAGTTTAAGGCACCACTGAATTTTTCCAGGAAAATTGTACTGCACCTCATATATCGATAATACTTATGAAAGGAATAAACATCATTATTCTGAAGCAATGTGCTTGATTTACCATGTGCTCTGACTGAGAAACGGAAATGCATTGATAGTGAATTCCACATTTCCGAACTCAAGGACTGTAAAAAATTAATTATGTGCAATACTGGAGAAAAACTGTCCATGTTTTACGTAAAATGAGGAAAGTATCATGTGTGGAAAGGATTTCAATCCAGGCTGCACAGGATCCTTCCTTTGCCTAAATACACTGAATCAATGAATAATTTAGGTGAAATGAAAAAGGAAGCCAAAGACCCCTCTGGGAGTACATTAACTGGGGGTGACCAGTGGAAGGCTGAACCCTTCAGCATGTTCAAATGAGCATCCAGCTTCTGAAATTAATGCACGTTGTTCAGAGAGCACCTCTAGGGGACTGGTACCTAGAAATTACTGAGCCTGAGCCACCTCAGGATCTGGGGATGGACTGATCTTCTAACTGGGAATGAGTAGTGAAACAGGTAAGAAAGAAAATAAACAGAACTATGTACTAGTGGGAATATCAACAAGATAAATGGGGAGAAATGATCTGCAAAAGCCCTTCAAGGTTTGAGCCCTTACTTTTATGTTACTGCAGAAGTAACTGTGAACCTGAAGTCAGCCTGACCACATGCCTCTAGTCAGGGAAGGCAAACTCTTTACTGTGGCAGTAGCAGTGCATAGAGATGGGGACTGACTAAAGAAAGCAGGTTTTGCTCTTTCATGTCATCAGATTTCATCTGTAATCAGTTACAGCCAAAAGTAAAGCTGGGTTTCTGTATAAAAAGTTGCTAATTTCCTATTGATGGTTAAATAAATGCTTTTATGAGTGATCTAAATCATGTCTGTTAAAACTCCAGAGAGTCACAAGCTGATTAATCATATAGGTACTATGAGATGCCACACAGCTACAGACTACAAGGAATATTTATTGGAGCAAGAGGTGAATGTCTTTTAACCGGGTGTACATGAACATGGCTGCAATAATAGCATGTATGCAAGTTGTTTCATACTACTGCTTGATTTGATTTGAACTTTGGGAATCGGGATGTGAACTTTGGGTGGACTTACTGAAAACTAAATAATTCTTCACTTAATAATGAAATAGCAGTTGGAAAGACCAGAAGCATCACTATAGAGTGAGAAATGGATCAGGAATACTCCAGATGAAACAGTCAAAACTGACATGTTACCTACATTTTTGGGGGGGAGAATCTTTACAGAACTGATTAGTTGGATTATTTGATTACTCTAGCACAACTACTTCAAGAACCTTCACCGATGACTATGTGGTTTCATAAGGGTCTTCAAGAAATAAATTGTTTAAAATCAAGGATGTCGCTAGGTTGAAACAGTGATGTCTGCTGAAAACTTTAGGCCGCTAGATGTTTCAGTTGTAAGTTAAGAAATGAATACTGAAAAATGGGCCAAGGTTAGAGAATTCAGTTCTGGATGAACATGTGGGTGAGTACTGACATATTAAGGAATATTACAATGAGATGCTTCAGAGAAAAAGCAGGGTTTCATTTGGTTTTGTTTTTCTCAGCATAATCAGTTTTTAATAGTATTTTATGATAACCAATTTTGGCAGATGAAGGAAAGGATTTGTGAGTGGAAAGAAAAATTTAATTCTCTTTCTGTGAAATGAAAGATAGAACAGAAAAATATTGGGACCCAAAATATATCAGCTATTTATTTACCCCCATTGTACAGTGCTGCTCTCTAAGGTTTTGCTGTTGCATTAACTTGAACTCCATTAACATATTTTTATGAAGACCTTTTCAACACGTTTGTTTGTCTATTTATAGGCAAAAAAAATGCCAATTGGGTAAATACCAGGAATCAAAAGCTTCCTGTACAATTTAACATTGATTAAAATTTTGGGTTCTGCTTTTGCCAGGAGAAAACAAACAGGCAAATCTTAATTTAACTTAACATAGTGAAGAGTCGAGCAGTGCCAGTCACTCTGGAAAGTCTGTGTGAAGCATTTGAAAATATCTCACAAATCTTGGGACAACTGCTATTTTTGGTTTTTTCTCACCTCAAAAAGGTCATCCTCCTTGATGTATGAAATATCTGTAGGTTTTGCCTGTTTATGCATGGTGAATCTCTGTATTGTAAATGAGGAGCAAAGAAAAGAAACAGAAACAGTGGAGCAGCACCACCCTGTAACTCTTTTGGTTTAATTAGCTCCAGATCCTGTGGTGGGACAGTGCAGGTTAATAACTGATTTCAGGTTGCATTCAGGTTGCCTGGATTAGAAGGAGAACATCAGTGTTCACATACATTATGTCACAGTACCTGTAGGCAGTGCAGGTGACAGGAACACATTTTGACACTGTCAACAATTATTTGACTGCAGCCAGAACAACGAGCAACATAAGTGAGCGCAAGTATTTGTGGGTGGAAATTTCAGAGAGCTCCTTCGCTGTGCCAGAGGAATTTCACATTATAATGAGCCCTCTTGGGGTTATAGGTAAATTTGGGATGAGCTCTCACTGGATGACTCAGTGGATGAACTAAACTGAGAGAAAGGGTTTACCTTATGTCAGATTACAGTGATAAGAGAGATGACAGTGACTCTGATACGGGCAGAAAGGCTTTTAATGTTAAACCATTGTTAATGTTAATTAAAATATTCGTACTTGCTCTTAGCATTTGTCTGGGGTCTATATATATTGTACCCCAATTGGTCAAAGTGACAGGGATTTTCAGATATTCAGTGGTAATAAATATTTCTCAGCAAAGAGAAATATAGTCCATTTACTGGAGAAAAAAACATGGCAGATTACCTTGGCTGGGTATCCCAAAACTGAAGAGGTCCATACTCTGCCACTGCATGTCAATACATCAGGCCTTAATTCTTACAGGATGTATTAAAGGTACAGAGTAAGCAAAATCACAGGAGAAAATTGAACTAATGAGAGGGTGCAAAAACAATATGCAAGCCCGAATAACTTTTTAGTTATTTCCAAAAGGTTTATTTTCATAGGTAACTTTACATCAGCAAATTTGAACAATCACATGTCATTGCTGTGAAAGACCCTACATCAATGATCCTTAGAAAATATTTATTGAAAAACTATAGTATCAGACAGCTGAGAAGATTACCTTGGCTGGGTATCCCAAAACTGAAGAGGTCCATACTCTGCCACTGAGATGGACACTGGCAGAGGGAGGTCAGAAGAATGGCTTGAGTAAGGCAAACATGCTAACACTATACTAAGCTGATCCATCTTATTTGTGAGAATGGTATGCTCTGATACCAAAAACATACCTGGAAGTGTCATCAGTATGACCATAGCTCATGAAGAACTAATGAGTTATTTAACAGCTTAACTTCCTAAACAAATAATTTTTATCTCATAGTCAAAGGATGAATATACTGAAGTCTTGCATGTCTCCATACAAATAGACACTGTTTTGTACATTTGTATATCATCATGCTTTTACAAGAAGAAGACCTATTTAAAAAGTCTGAAAACTCAAACAGATGAGAACGAAGGCTGATGAGACTAATTATGATAGCTTTGTATACAAATTATGGTATGGCTTTGTGTATAATTTTTTAGAAATATTGATAGATCAGGTTGCTACTTTAGAATTAAGAGAATGTGACACTGGTCCTAAACTGTTTGTATCAAAAGAAGCATCATGAGTATACGACATTGGGAAAGATGAACAAAAAGTAGAGGAAACGAACATAAGTAGATTATTTTATTAACTTCTGTAAACATACGGACACGCCAACAAATTCCTTTCAATACTTAAAAGGGGCTTATAAGAAAGATAAGGACAGACTTTTTAGTAGGGCCTGTTGCGATATGACAAGGCGTAATGGCTTTAAACTAAAGAGGGTAGATTCAGACTTGATATAAGGAAGAAATTTTTCACTATGAGAGTGGTGAAACACTGCAACAAGTTGCTCAAAGAGGTGGTAGATGCCCCGTGCCTGGAAACATTCAAGGTCAGGTTGGACGGGGCTCTGAGCAACCTGTTGTAGTTGAAGAGTTCCCTGCTCATTGCAAGGGGGTTGGACTAGCTGACCTTCAAAGGTCCCTTCCAACCCA
This sequence comes from Pterocles gutturalis, assembly GCF_000699245.1. NCBI lineage: Eukaryota > Metazoa > Chordata > Aves > Pterocliformes > Pteroclidae > Pterocles > Pterocles gutturalis. The sequence goes on along the minus strand of NW_010112897.1, from coordinate 12,562 downwards.
AACTATTCTCTGATGCTTTGAAATTCTAAAGAGAACCTCCAGCTAGAATTTGGTTTTGGAAATTATCTGCTCTTGGTTTAAGTCATTATTTTTACAGGTTTTTACAATTAATCTTACTTATCAGTAACAGTATTAAGTACATTCTACACTCCATAGTAATCGGAAAGTTGTAAACCATGTTCTGCATAATAAAAGTGCATGCATTTTGCTTCAAAACAGTAACAGGTATTCATTTTTAAACTGGTCTTGAGTTTATTATATGGACAGGATACAATCCCTCCTTGCCACTGACTTTGGCTTCTCTTTGACTTCCCTACATCTATTGTGCTCAAAAGCACTAACATAAACAGGAGAAGACTCCCAGTTAACTCATAAGTATTGGAGCTCCGTTTTAGACGACAATCACTACTTTGGAAAATGGTACATTTTGCTTTGGCTCAGGCTCCTAATTAGCCCAATATTTGTCAAAATATTCCTAGAAGCTATCTGGAATTTCCTTTCTTTGTGGACTTTATAATTTACATGACATTTATATCTAAAGAACCATGAAACAAGTTGTCCATCCTTATTCTGTGGTGTGGAGTTTCCAAAATGCAACAAGAACAAATTTGGCCAGGCATGTAAATATTTTTTTTCCCTAGATACTTACAGATCACTCAGTACAGGACAGAGAAAATGTGTTCAGTTCTCACATATCACTTAATTCATTTTTTTATAATGCCACAGAATTAAAAACATACTCAATAAACCTCATGGGGACAATGACTTATTTATGAGAATCTAAGTAATCAAATGCATATTAAACTAGCTTGCAAAGCTTTCACAGACAAATTAAACACAAGAGAAATAAACTACCTTTTCTGCACAATTGAAGGTTCCTTCCCTATCTACTGGATATTACATCTTTCGGCCACCTCTTGGCAGCACTGAATAGCACTTAGTGGTAGCATAGCACTGGTAACAAGAAAGGGCAGAAACCTCCAGCTTCTATCCAAAAAACTTGCTTATCAGAGAGAATGCTGCAGAGGGGCGAGCACTAACAAATGAAGCTAGCTGAACGACAAAAAATTTCAACCTCTTTTTTGCCTGTTTATTAGTAATATCCCAAACGATTATTTCTAAGGTATGGTGTCCTTCATCAAAGGCATTTTCAGACATAAACAGCTTAGAAAAAGAAAATAGTACAATAAATTATCTACAAAATCAGTTCCTAACTGCTACATAGCAATCATCATTGCTGTCTTTTACTCACTGACAAATGGGAACAAAATCTGAATTATTTCAGATGCTGTAATGTTATGTTGATAAATACAGTCCTTTAAATGGTTAAAAAAAGAGAAACACAAATAAAGAAAGGAAAAGGGGGTGCAGCTGAGCAATTAATTGAATAGCTGAAATCAGAAGCTTCTAAAAAATTGATTCCATAATATGGTAACTGAAAAAGGAGCTTGAGGAGACAGAGGAATGCTATTGCACAATATGCTTGGGAAAGGAAGAAAAACAGGTCTCATATTTAATTTTTCTTTCAAATAATATTGATTATGAACTAGTAGATGAGAAGTTTTATGATTTCATATTTCAGTAGAACATAACTCACACATTTCCTCAAGAAGAAATAGAAGTCTCATTTACCAGGGAGATAAACATTGCTTGAAGACAGTACACATGAATCAGGATGAGCATATTTGTCACTTGGATCCCTGATGAAGTATCAGCTCAACTCTCAAATGATCTTCCAAATTTTGGAAAAAACAACACAGACTGGTAACAAACTTGCATTTTTAGGCTGCCATATAATGTTGCATTAAATAAAATAATGTTGAAAAGTATTGTGTCATTAAACCTTATGCTTACTGCCTTAAGCTCAGCAAAATAATGATAAACATCTCAAGGACAATGGAATAGGAGACAAAAACAATAAAGGCATTTTCAGACAGAATTTAAAGCTGTGTGTTTATTTGGAGACATACACAAAGTGAACAAAGTTATGAAGTAGATGAAATAAAAGTAGCAGATATTTCTGAATTTTAATACAGGCTTTCATATGTTGTCATAAAATTTTATTATTATGAAACTGTTCTCAAATAATTTATGTTTTCCTAGATATGAACAGCCTCAAAGACTGAACAGAGGTTGAGAGAATACAAACTCAGAATATAATCAACTACACTATATTGCAGTCACATAAGCATCGAGGCTTGATTCTGTGATATGCTGAGCACTTCCAGCTCTTACTGTGGATAACAGAAGGATGTAGTGTTCAGCATTTTGCAAGATCAGGCTCAGATTATTATCATACACTGACAAATTATCGTTTGAATCTGTTTTAGGGTCTTTGCAAGCATGATTTCTTCCCTAACACTCCTGAAGTGAGACTAAAATCTACAGCAAGTGGAAATTCACATTGTGGTAAGTCGGGAGGAACTCAGGAGGCAGAAACAATGCTGGCAAGCAAAAAAGTCATTTATTATTTAAAAAAGTAATAGGAGGAGCCTTTTTGTGCAGCTTTGGAGTGACTGCATTTTACATATGGTACTTCATCACATTACTATTCAGTAACTGCCATTAATAAGTGACATGGTTTTTGCTGCCTCATGCAAACAAATTTACCAGAACTATTGGGTCTCTTAACAGATAGCAAGTTAAAATTGTCTCTTCAGAGCATTCTTCCATAGTAGCTTCCTCTGTTTCTAGGGCTGTCCAGCAGTGTCTAGTCTTTACTAAATAAGACAACATGCACAGCAATCAAAAACAGTTGCAAGTGCCATGGATACTAAGAAGAGTTCAAGATGTTTATAAATATCCAGCGGCCAAGCTGATCAAAATTTGCAATTTAGGTTCAAGCTGAATCAACATCTAGTAGGCTGAATCCATCC